>NW_027008342.1:0-26792 GCF_036934945.1 Oncorhynchus masou masou | reverse complement strand
CCTCAGATCACCATGTGCAATGCCAAGTGTCAGCTGGAGTGGTGTGTAAAACTCCCGCCATTGGACTCTGGAGCAGGAAACACGCTCTCTGGAGTGATGAATCACGCTTCACCATCTGGCAGTAAGACAGACAAATTTGGTTTTGGCGGATGCCAGGAGAATGCTACCTGCCCCAATGCATAGTGGCAACTGTAAAGATTTGGTGGAGGGGAATAATGGTCCGGGGCCCCTTAGTTCCAGTGAAGGGAAATCTAATGCTACAGCATGCAATGTCATGTGCTTCCAACTTTGTGGCAAATAATTTGGGGAAGACCCTTTCCTGTCCAACATGACCATGCCCCCGTGCACAAAGCGAGGTCCATACAGAAACGGTTTGTCGAGATCGGTGTGGAAGAACTTGACTGGCCTGCACAGAGCCCTGACCTCAACCCCATCGAACACCTTTGGGATGAATTGGAAGGCTGACTGCGAGCCTGGCCCCTAATCACCCAACATCAGTCCCTGACCTCACTAATGCTCTTGTGGCTGGAATGGAAGCAAGTCCCCCACAGCAAGGTTCCAGCATCTAGTGGAAAGCCTTCCAGAAGAGTGGAGGCTGTTATAGCAGCAATGTCCCAGCATCTAGTGGAAAGCCTTCCCAGAAGAGTGGAGGCTGTTGTAGCAGCAATGTTACAACGTCTAGTGGAAAGCCTTCCCAGAAGAGTGGGAGGCTGTTATAGCAGCAATGTTCCAACATCTAGTGGAAAGCCTTCCCAGAAGAGTGGAGGCTGTTATAGCAGCAATGTTCCAACATCTAGTGGAAAGCCTTCCCAGAAGAGTGGAGGCTGTTATAGCAGCAATGTTCCAACATCTAGTGGAAAGCCTTCCCAGAAGAGTGGAGGCTGTTATAGCTGCAATGTTCATGCCCACGATTTGGGAATGAGATGTACAACGAGCAGGTGTCCACATACTTTTGGTAGTGTCTGTTCTAATTTCACAAGGATAATGAACGTTCACAGAAGTAACAAGTTTATTATTTTTATTTCACCTTTATTTAACAAGTTCTCGTTTACAAAAGATATGTAGTCCTACCAGTAAGCGATTTTACTGAATTAAGTGATTAAAACGCGTAATTCTGTTACCAAATTGGTAATGTTGGCTGCTGCCAACACACTGACTCAAACCTCCAGCCACTTTAATATTTAAAATTGGATGTAATAAATGTATCACTTTAAACAATGCCCCTTAATATAATGTTTACATACCCTACATTACTCATCTCATATGTACATACTGTACTCTATACCATCTACTGCATCTTGCCTATGCCATCGCTCATCTATACATGTATATGTACATATTCATCCCTTTACACTTGTGTGTATTAGGTAGTTGTTGTGAAATTGTTAGATATTACTGCACGGTCGGAACTAGAAACACAAGCATTTTGCTACACTCGCATTAACATCTGCTAACCATGTGTATGTGACTGATTTTGATTTGATTTAGAGTGAGTAGACTACAGCAGACTACAGCAGACCACAGCAGACCACAGCAGACTACAGCAGACCACAGCAGACCACAGCAGACCACAGCAAACCACAGCAGACCACAGCAGACCACAGCAGACCACAGCAGACCACAGCAGATCACAGCAGACCACAGCAGATCACAGCAGACTACAGCAGATCACAGCAGACCACAGCAGACCACAGCAGACCACAGCAGACGACAGCAGATCACAGCAGACTACAGCAGACCACAGTAGATCACAGCAGACCACAGTAGATCACAGCAGACTACAGCAGACCACAGCAGACCATAGCAGATCACAGCAGACTACAGCAGACCATAGCAGACGACAGCAGACGACAGCAGACTACAGCAGACCACAGCAGACTACAGCAGATCACAGCAGATCACAGCAGATCACAGTAGATCACAGCAGACCACAGTGAGTAGAGCACAGAAAAACGCAGCATGATGAGATGCAAAATGCATCATATGGGGAGGATGTCTGTATTTGGAAAGTGACATATCTTAAACCTGATTGCTGACAAGCAAAACATTTGGGGGGCGGTCAACAATAGACTAATGAAACAAAAAACCGTATTTGATCGTTTTTAGGGTGGAATTTTCCTTTAAAAGGCTAATCTTGTCGGATTGTGCAGTTCACAACTGGGTAATGAAAATCACCTCGACAGCTCCTCAGCTATTTGTTCCAGTATGACCTAACAGTTACTGCAGCTGGTCCTCACTATACAAGGCACAACAGCACTTTGGCTGACAGCCAATTTCTCTCACTTCCTGCGCTGAAACGGATAAAAACATATAAACAAAGTCCAGTTTAGATTGTATGTAAACATAAGAGCTAGTGTTTATTTACACTAGCGTTGTCTACTATTATTACATGACAGGTCTATTGTGGAAGTATACACTTACCGGACAGTTTATTAGGCACACCACCCCATTCACAAAAATGGTTCGCTCCTACAGACAAAATCATGGCTTGCTCAATAGAGCAGACAGACAGGCATCAAGGCATTCAGTTACTGTTCAATTGATCACTAGAAATGGGAGAACCGAGTGACCTAAGCGACTGAGCTGAGGTACGGTATGATCGTCGGTCCATCGCTGATCCATTCTTTCAGAAATGGCCTTTCATGCCTTCTTTCCAAAGAACAAACAAAAAGACACTCGGGCAGTCATACAGGGGAAAACAGCTCGTTGATGAGAGAGGTCAAAGGAGAATGGCAAGAATGGTGCAAACCAACAGGTAACAGATTTCTTTCTTGCAAGTTGAACGAATGGAAATACAAAATCGATCGTGCACACAGGGCTCTACGCTGACTTTTCTTACAATGAGCACAATGGAAAAGATTTGGAGGTAGTAAAGCCTGAATACTTAATTCATCTCGGCACACTGGTGCTCCTAAAATACAATTCCAGGTAGCACAGCTAAATATTCATAAAACGGATGTATAAATAAATATAAATGTATACGCGAGTAAAATGGTCCAACTCTAAAGTCCTGGCAGACTACATGGATATTTTTAGGATATAAAGATGGGTTTTATCAAACAAAACGACACTACATTTTATCTCTGGGACCCTCAGGATGACAAAATCAAATACAGAATGTAAGTACGTTATTTACCTTCAGAGGTGAATGTATCAAACCAGTTGATTAGTGTTTTGTTCTGTGGCCCGCCCTATCCTCAAAACAATAGCATGGTATTTTGTTCACTGTAAATGTGGACAATGCAGTGGTGTTTAAATTTAAAGTTAGTTTAAATTATTGTTCTTCTTTCTGCCCATATAAGACAATATATGCTTACAATGTACAACTGTACCGTTGACGGTACAACGATTCAGTAGACGTTAAAATAAAACAAAAACAGATTATTTAAAACAAGTATGTCAGACAGAGTCTACATCCCAAATGGCACCCTATTCCCTATATAGTGCACTTCTCCTGGTCAAAAGTAATGCACTATATACAGTGCCTTTGGAAAGTATTCAGACCTCTAGACTTTTCTCACATTTTGTTACGTTACAGCCTTATTCTAAAATGGATTAAATACAACAACAAATCCACATCTACACACAATACCCCATAAAGACATCACAATACCCTATAAAGACATCACAATACCCCATAATGACATCACAATACCCCACAATGACAAAGCGAAAACAACAGAAATACCTTATTTGCATAAGTATACAGACTCTTTGCTATGAGACTTGAAATTGAGCTCAGGTGCATCCTGTTTCCATTGATCATCCTTGAGATGTTTCAACAACATGGTTGGAGTCCACCTGTGGTAAAGTCAATTGATTGGACATGATTTGGAAAGACACACACCTGTCTATATAAGGTCCCACAGTTGACAGTGCGTGTCAGAGCAAAAACCAAACCATGAGGTTGAAGGAATTGCCCGTTGAGTTCCTGAGACAGGTTTGTGTCGAGGCACAGATCTGGGGAAGGCTACCAAAACATTTCTGCAGCATTGAAGGTCCTCAAGAACATAGTTCTTAAATGGAAGAAGTTTGGAACCACCAAGACTCTTCCTAGAGCTGGCTGCCTGGCCAAACTGAGTAATCGGGTGAGAAGAGCCTTGGTCAGGGAGGTGACCAAGAACCTGATGGTCACTCTGACAGAGCTCCAGAGTTC
Source organism: Oncorhynchus masou masou (assembly GCF_036934945.1). Lineage (NCBI taxonomy): Eukaryota > Metazoa > Chordata > Actinopteri > Salmoniformes > Salmonidae > Oncorhynchus > Oncorhynchus masou. The sequence continues at coordinate 22,636 of NW_027008342.1, read as the reverse complement.
CTCTGTGGAGATGGGAGAACCTTCCAGAAAGACAACCATCTCAGCAGCACTCCAGAAACCAGGCCTTTATGGTAGAGTGGCCAGACGGAAGCCCCTCCTCAGTAAAAGGCACATGGCAGCCCACTTGGAGTTTGCCAAAAGGCACCTAAAGGACTTAGTCCACGAGAAACAATATTCTCTGGTCTGATGAAACCAAGATTGAACTTTTGGCCTGAATGCCAAGTGTCATGTCTGGAGAAAACCTGGCACCATCCCTACGGTGAAGCATGGTGGTGGCAGCATCATGCTGTGGGGATGTTTATCAGCGGCAGGGACTGGGAGACTAGTCAGGATCGAGGGAAAGATGAACAGAGAACTACACAGAGATCCTTGATGAAACCTGCTCCAGACCGCTCAGGACCCCGGATTTGAACCTGATCCAACATCTCCGACGAGACCTGAAAACGTGTCACCCATTGAGCATGTTTCGGATGATCTGGATCAATGTGTACGATAACCTGTTCTAGCTCCTGCCAATCTCCAGCAACTTCACACAGCCATTGAAGAGCAGTGGAACACCATTCCACAGACCACAATCAACAGCCTGATCAACTCTATGCAAAGGAGATGTGTCGCGCTGCATGAGACAAATGGTGGTCACACCAGATACTGACTGGTTTTCTGATCCACGCCCCTACCATTTTTCTACGGTATCCATGACAACCGATGCATATCTGTATTCCCAGTCATGTGGAATCCATGGATTAGGGCCTAATGAATTAATTTCAATTGATTTCCTTATATGAACTGTGTAACTCAGTAAAATTGTTGCGTTGATATTTTGGTTCAGAATATTATTTCAGTTTGTTAGTGTGTGATGAAGGGGGTTAGATTTTATAAACAACGACAACACTGCAACGTTGATCTGAGCCTGGCTTTTGAAAAACCACAGAGAAGGACTTCCGGCTCGTAGACGCACTTCCCTCAACTTCACATCCACCATACAACCAACCCACATTATACTTGGCCCGCCCAACTTCACATCCACCATACAACCAACCCACATTATACTTGGCCCGTCCAACTTCACATCCACCATACAACCAACCCACATTATACTTGGCCCGTCCAACTTCACATCCACCATACAACTAACCCACATTATACTTGGCCCGCCCAACTTCACATCCACCATACAACTAACCCACATTATACTTGGCCCGTCCAACTTCACATCCACCATACAACCAACCCACATTATACTTGGCACGCCTGTTGGGGTGCTGGGCCAGAGAGAGACAAATTGCTCAAATAAGATTTCCTAAATCATGTGGATCCTAGTATTTCTCTCTCCTTAGCTGATAAAGGTAAAGTCACGGCACAGAGAGCCACAGCGACAGAATCAGCTGGTTGTCCTACATTAACAACATTACATTTACATTTACATTTAAGTCATTTGGCAGACGCTCTTATCCAGAGCGACTTACAAATTGGACATACATCAAACTTATGTCCCACCAAGGCCCAGGCCAGGGGTGAAGAGGTGTGTTACGTCCCACCAAGGCCCAGGCCAGGGGTGAAGAGGTGTGCTACGTCCCACCAAGGCCCAGGGTGAAGAGGTGTGCTACGTCCCACCAAGGCCCAGGGTGAAGAGGTGTGCTACGTCCCACCAAGGCCCAGGGTGAAGAGGTGTGCTACGTCCCACCAAGGCCCAGGCCAGGGGTGAGAGGTGTGCTACGTCCCACCAAGGCCCAGGGTGAAGAGGTGTGCTACGTCCCACCAAGGCCCAGGCCAGGGGTGAGAGGTGTGCTACGTCCCACCAAGGCCCAGGGTGAAGAGGTGTGCTACGTCCCACCAAGGCCCAGGCCAGGGGTGAGAGGTGTGCTACGCCCCACCAAGGCCCAGGGTGAAGAGGTGTGCTACGTCCACCAAGGCCCAGGGTGAAGAGGCTACGTCCCACCAAGGCCCAGGGTGAAGAGGTGTGCTACGTCCCACCAAGGCCCAGGCCAGGGGTGAGAGGTGTGCTACGTCCCACCAAGGCCCAGGGTGAAGAGGTGTGCTACGTCCCACCAAGGCCCAGGCCAGGGGTGAAGAGGTGTGCTACGTCCCACCAAGGCCCAGGGTGAAGAGGTGTGCTACGTCCCACCAAGGCCCAGGCCAGGGTGAAGAGGTGTGCTACGTCCCACCAAGGCCCAGGGTGAAGAGGTGTGCTACGTCCCACCAAGGCCCAGGGTGAAGAGGTGTGCTACGTCCCACCAAGGCCCAGGGTGAAGAGGTGTGCTACGTCCCACCAAGGCCCAGGGTGAAGAGGTGTGCTACGTCCCACCAAGGCCCAGGCCAGGGTGAGAGGTGTGCTACGTCCCACCAAGGCCCAGGCCAGGGGTGAGAGGTGTGCTACGTCCCACCAAGGCCCAGGCCAGGGGTGAGAGGTGTGCTACGTCCCACCAAGGCCCAGGCCAGGGGTGAGAGGTGTGCTACGTCCCACCAAGGCCCAGGCCAGGGGTGAGAGGTGTGCTACGACCCACCAAGGCCCAGGCCAGGGGTGAGAGGTGTGCTACGTCCCACCAAGGCCCAGGGGTGAGAGGTGTGCTACGTCCCACCAAGGCCCAGGCCAGGGGTGAGAGGTGTGCTACGTCCCACCAAGGCCCAGGGTGAAGAGTGTGTCAGGAAAATAGAACTACGTCATGCTTAAATAAACCTCAGTGTGAAAGGTCATCTACAACTGAGGCAATGTGGTCTGTGGCGAGCTCCCGGTCTGTGTGTGTTATTTGGGTCTGTGGCGTGATGGTCGAGAGGAAAGGAGAGCCCAACTTGGCACTGAGACTCTGGTGGAAGCTCTAGTCATCATTTATTCATGTTGGACAACCTGACAACTCTGCCTCTCTGACAACTCTGACAACTCTGCCTCTCTGACAGTGACTCACAACCAGACTACTGCTGACTCAGGGAGGGGAGAGAGTAGTAGCAGTACTAAGTACATAATGATGATTAGTCATTCCAACTCAAGAGCAGACCAACTTATCACGTCTTCCGCTGGTCCCATTACTTCAGTATCTAGCTATGAGTATGACTAATGGTGCTATGATCTGATATGCAGGAGTGACCTCCCTAGATGATTGGCGCTATAAAAAGAGACCGTTTGAGTTGGACCATTGGACCGGTAAATTCAGGGTTATTCCAGATGATCGACATTTTCTCAGTTTCGATCTGACCCGTCCACCTGACCGTGAAAAAAAAGAGGGCTGTAGTCAGATGGTAATAAGAGCAGATACGAGACCAACCCGGACTTCCTGTCTGACGACACAGCCGAGGCAACCCAACCAGTCTGGCCAGCCACTAGGTCTACGTGGAAAACAAGGCCTGTAGTATTCAGCAATACACCTGTTGAGTCAGAGCCACACACACACACACACACACACGAGGAATCCTATAACACACAGGTTAATATGTTGAGGAAAGACGGGGCTTTCTTTGGTCTCTTCCTGTTATGACACACAGGTTAATATGTTGAGGAAAGACGGGGCTTTCTTTGGTCTCTTCCTGTTATGACACACGGGTTAATATGTTGAGGATAGACGGGGCTTTCTTTGGTCTCTTCCTGTTATGACACACGGGTTAATATGTTGAGGATAGACGGGGCTTTCTTTGGTCTCTTCCTGTTATGACACACGGGTTAATATGATGAGGATAGACGGGGCTTTCTTTGGTCTCTTCCTGTTATGACACACGGGTTAATATGTTGAGGATAGACGGGGCTTTCTTTGGTCTCTTCCTGTTATGACACACAGGTTAATATGTTGAGGATAGACGGGGCTTTCTTTGGTCTCTTCCTGTTATGACACAGGTTAATATGTTGAGGATAGACGGGGCTTTCTTTGGTCTCTTCCTGTTATGACACACGGGTTAATATGTTGAGGATAGACGGGGCTTTCTTTGGTCTCTTCCTGTTATGACACACGGGTTAATATGTTGAGGATAGACGGGGCTTTCTTTGGTCTCTTCCTGTTATGACACACGGGTTAATATGTTGAGGATAGACGGGGCTCAACAGCTGTATAATATTTGACAGATATTGACATAGGAGCCAGAACGATGACTGTCGCAGTTGGAGTAGAGGTAACATCTTAATGGAGAGCACCTGTAGAGGTGCTGTGTGAGGTCACAGCATCAACAACGTGAGCCGGAGGTCCCCCTGACATGGTCCAGCCAGGGGAAGAGGCCAGGTCCATACACTGCCAGTGTCACTACGGTGCGTACGAGGATGAGAACTGTAAAAGTGTCAGTCGGTAATTATTAGAGAACGACCGATAAATTAGAGAACGACCGATAAATTAGATAAAAATATCAGCCAGGCCATTATCTGCCTTTTCTAGTCTATATATTTAGTCTATCTATATAGATTATAGATGTATATTTAGTCTATCTATATAGATTATAGATGTATATTTAGTCTATCTATATAGATTATAGATGTATATTTAGTCTATCTATATAGATTATAGATGTATATTTAGTCTATCTATATAGATTATAGATGTATATTTAGTCTATCTATATGCCTTTCTCTGTTGGCTGACAGTCCCTCTACCTCACCGCCTGAGCCACGGGGCACTGCTGAGGAATGTCTAGCTGGGATCATCAGCAGCAGCAAGCTAAACCTCTGACAGGATGTAATACATCACCATCCAGACAGACAGGATGTAATACATCACCATCCATCCAGACAGGATGTAATACATCACCATCCATCCAGACAGACAGGATGTAATACATCACCATCCATCCAGACAGACAGGATGTAATACATCACCATCCATCCAGACAGACTGACAGGATGTAATACATCACCATCCATCCAGACAGACTGACAGGATGTAATACATCACCATCCATCCAGACTGACTGACAGGATGTAATACATCACCATCCATCCATCCAGACAGGATGTAATACATCACCATCCATCCATCCAGACAGGATGTAATACATCACCATCCATCCATCCAGACTGACAGGATGTAATACATCACCATCCATCCATCCAGACTGACAGGATGTAATACATCACCATCCATCCAGACAGACAGGATGTAATACATCACCATCCATCCAGACAGACAGACAGACAGGATGTAATACATCACCATCCATCCAGACTGACAGGATGTAATACATCACCATCCATCCATCCATCCAGACAGACTGACAGGATGTAATACATCACCATCCATCCATCCAGACAGGATGTAATACATCACCATCCATCCATCCAGACTGACAGGATGTAATACATCACCATCCATCCAGACTGACAGACAGACAGGATGTAATACATCACCATCCATCCATCCAGACAGACTGACAGGATGTAATACATCACCATCCATCCATCCAGACAGGATGTAATACATCACCATCCATCCATCCAGACAGGATGTAATACATCACCATCCATCCATCCAGACTGACAGGATGTAATACATCACCATCCATCCATCCAGACAGGATGTAATACATCACCATCCATCCATCCAGACAGGATGTAATACATCACCATCCATCCATCCAGACAGGATGTAATACATCACCATCCATCCATCCAGACTGACAGGATGTAATACATCACCATCCATCCATCCAGACAGACAGGATGTAATACATCACCATCCATCCATCCAGACAGGATGTAATACATCACCATCCATCCATCCAGACTGACAGACAGGATGTAATACATCACCATCCATCCAGACAGACAGACAGGATGTAATACATCACCATCCATCCATCCAGACTGACAGGATGTAATACATCACCATCCATCCAGACAGGATGTAATACATCACCATCCATCCATCCAGACTGACAGGATGTAATACATCACCATCCATCCATCCAGACAGACAGGATGTAATACATCACCATCCATCCATCCAGACTGACAGACAGACAGGATGTAATACATCACCATCCATCCAGACTGACAGACTGACAGGATGTAATACATCACCATCCATCCAGACAGACTGACAGACAGACAGGATGTAATACATCACCATCCATCCAGACAGACTGACAGACAGACAGGATGTAATACATCACCATCCATCCAGACAGACTGACAGACAGACAGGATGTAATACATCACCATCCATCCAGACAGACAGACTGACAGGATGTAATACATCACCATCCATCCAGACAGACTGACAGGATGTAATACATCACCATCCATCCATCCAGACAGACAGGATGTAATACATCACCATCCATCCAGACAGGATGTAATACATCACCATCCATCCAGACTGACAGACTGACAGGATGTAATACATCACCATCCATCCATCCAGACAGGATGTAATACATCACCATCCATCCATCCATCCAGACAGGATGTAATACATCACCATCCATCCAGACAGGATGTAATACATCACCATCCATCCATCCAGACAGACAGGATGTAATACATCACCATCCATCCAGACAGACTGACAGACAGACAGGATGTAATACATCACCATCCAGACAGACAGACTGACAGACAGACAGGATGTAATACATCACCATCCAGACAGACAGACTGACAGACAGACAGGATGTAATACATCACCATCCATCCAGACAGACTGACAGACAGACAGGATGTAATACATCACCATCCATCCAGACAGACTGACAGACAGACAGGATGTAATACATCACCATCCAGACAGACAGACTGACAGGATGTAATACATCACCATCCATCCATCCAGACAGACAGGATGTAATACATCACCATCCATCCATCCAGACAGACAGGATGTAATACATCACCATCCAGACAGACAGACTGGCAGGATGTAATACATCACCATCCATCCAGACTGACTGACAGGATGTAATACATCACCATCCATCCAGACAGACTGACAGGATGTAATACATCACCATCCATCCATCCAGACAGACTGACAGGATGTAATACATCACCATCCATCCATCCAGACAGGATGTAATACATCACCATCCATCCAGACAGACTGACAGGATGTAATACATCACCATCCATCCATCCAGACAGGATGTAATACATCACCATCCATCCATCCAGACAGACAGGATGTAATACATCACCATCCATCCATCCAGACAGACAGGATGTAATACATCACCATCCAGACAGACAGACTGACAGGATGTAATACATCACCATCCATCCAGACAGACAGACTGACAGGATGTAATACATCACCATCCATCCAGACAGACAGACTGACAGGATGTAATACATCACCATCCATCCAGACAGACAGACTGACAGGATGTAATACATCACCATCCAGACAGACAGACAGACTGACTGGATGTAATACATCACCATCCATCCAGACAGACAGACAGGATGTAATACATCACCATCCATCCAGACAGACTGACAGGATGTAATACATCACCATCCATCCAGACAGACAGACTGACAGGATGTAATACATCACCATCCATCCAGACTGACTGACAGGATGTAATACATCACCATCCATCCAGACTGACAGATAGGATGTAATACATCACCATCCATCCAGACAGACAGACAGGATGTAATACATCACCATCCATCCAGACAGACTGACAGGATGTAATACATCACCATCCATCCAGACAGACAGACTGACAGGATGTAATACATCACCATCCATCCAGACAGACTGACTGACAGGATGTAATACATCACCATCCATCCAGACTGACTGACAGGATGTAATACATCACCATCCATCCAGACTGACAGATAGGATGTAATACATCACCATCCATCCAGACAGACAGACAGGATGTAATACATCACCATCCATCCAGACAGACAGACAGGATGTAATACATCACCATCCATCCAGACAGACTGACAGGATGTAATACATCACCATCCATCCAGACAGACAGACAGGATGTAATACATCACCATCCATCCAGACAGACAGACTGACAGGATGTAATACATCACCATCCATCCAGACAGACAGACTGACTGGATGTAATACATCACCATCCATCCAGACAGACAGACTGACAGGATGTAATACATCACCATCCATCCAGACTGACAGACAGGATGTAATACATCACCATCCATCCAGACAGACAGACTGACAGGATGTAATACATCACCATCCATCCAGACAGACTGACAGACAGACAGGATGTAATACATCACCATCCAGACAGACAGACAGACAGGATGTAATACATCACCATCCATCCAGACAGACTGACAGACAGACAGGATGTAATACATCACCATCCATCCAGACTGACAGGATGTAATACATCACCATCCATCCATCCAGACAGACTGACAGGATGTAATACATCACCATCCAGACAGACTGTGTAGCCCTTAGTAGCCGTTAACGATGCTAATGATGGCCGAACCGTCTTTGTGTAGCCGTTAGCGATGCTAATGATGGCCATCCGGCCGGTGCACACCGCTAGCCAAACAAGGCCATCCGGCCAGAGCACACCGCTAGCCAAACACGGCCATCCGGCCGGTGCACACCGCTAGCCAAACACGGCCATCCGGCCGGTGCACACCGCTAGCCAAACACGGCCATCCGGCCGGTGCACACCGCTAGCCAAACACGGCCATCCGGCCGGTGCACAACGCTAGCCAAACACAGCCGTCCAGCCGGTGCACAACGCTAGCCAAACACAGCCGTCCAGCCGGTGCACAACGCTAGCCAAACACAGCCGGTGCACACCGGAATTTAAGGGTAACTACGCAATCAAGTCTGATTTTTCACAAACCTCAAAAACGATCCCCTGATGTGGTTGCAACATTGGTGGGGTTATATCCTGCCTGGGGGTATCGTCGGATGGGGCCACAGTGTCTCCTGACCCCTCCTGTCTCAGCCTCCAGTATTTATGCTGCAGTAGTTTATGTGTCGGGGGGCTGGGGTCAGTCTGTTATATCTGGAGTACTTCTCCTGTCTTATCCGGTATCCTGTGTGAATTTAAGTATGCTCTCTCCAATTCTTTCTTTTTCTCTCGGAGGACCAGAGCCCTAGGACCATGCCTCAGGACTACCTGGCATGATGACTCCTTGCTGTCCCCAGTCCACCTGGCTGTGCTGCTGCTCCAGTTTCAACTGTTCTGCCTGCGGCTATGGAATCCAGACCTGTTCCCCGGACGTGCTACCCGTCCCAGACATGCTGTTTTCAACTCTCTAGAGACAGCAGGAGTGGTAGAGATACTCTTAATGATCAGCTATGAAAAGCCAACTGACATTTACTCCTGAGGTGCTGACTTGGGGCGGCAGGGTAGCCTAGTGGTTAGAGTGTTGGACTAGTTACCGAAAGGTTGCAAGTTCAAATCCCCGAGCTGACAAGGAACAAATCTGTCGTTCTGCCCCTGAACAGGCAGTTAACCCACTGTTCCTAGGCCGTCATTGAAAATAAGAATTTGTTCTTAACTGACTTGCCTAGTAAAATAAAGGTTAAATTAAAAATTAAAAAAACTTGTTGTACCCTCTACGACCACTGTGATTGTTATTATCTGACCCTGCTGGTCATTTATGAACATTTGAACATCTTGGCCATGTTCTGTCTCCACCCGGCCCAGCCAGAAGAGGACTGGCCACCCCACATAGCCTGGTTTCTTCCTAGGTTTTGGCCTTTCTAGGGAGTTTTTCCTAGCCACTGTGCTTCTACACCTGCTTTGCTTGCTGTTTGGGGTTTTAGGCTGGGTTTCTGTACAGCCCTTTGTGAAATCACCTGATGTAAGAAGGGCTTTATAAATACATTTGATTAATTGATTGATTGTGGACTTATTAGTATGTTGTGTTGTCTATGAAAACAACAGGGGGGAAAAGAGAAGAAAAAAAACAGTCCTTCTCCCCATTTTCCTTTTTGTTGTATCATTTTGGCATCTAGAGGACTTCACAGAACATAACAGGGCACTTTGAAAATCTGAAATAAATACATTTTGCTCTTTATTTTAACAGTAAATCTATCCAAAAGAACACAAGGGCATGTTAATTTAAAAAAAAAATGACTAAGTCATTATTAGGCTGGTTCTGTATGGAATACAAGTACATTATAGGACAACAAATGGTGTAAACATTTAAACGAAATTGGCATCCCAAAAAATGTTTATTTGCCCCACAAAATGTAAATGGCTCGCCTACTCTTTCTCTTTGCTAATGATGCGTGTGTGTTCAGTCTTCGGTCTGTTGGGTGTAAAATATCATATTCATTGATGATAGGCTTTTCTGAAGTTGAAAGACATCGCAAGACAATAAATACAGCATTCCACGGCGAGATACAGCTTTCGGTTACAGAGGCCTAGCGCGCGGTTCTGACGCCATCTGCCTGGTGGCCGAGCTCTGACTCCATCTGCCTGGTGGCCGAGCTCTGACTCCATCTGCCTGGTGGCCGAGCGTAACCGCGCGCCTCCCCACTCGGTCCCTCGCTATGAAAGATGTGTTCTCGGGACTCACAGCAACTAAACCAGTCTCCTCCGTTCCAAAAATACAGACTGACAGGATGGCTCTATACACAGAGTCGATTCCTGGCAGAAGAGGAATTCTCTTTGTACTAAATGTCTTGGAAAGTCACGGTATTTAAACCAACTTTAAAGTATTTTTTTGGGGGGGGGGTTAAGAAGAGAGCAGTAGATAGGCAGCAGAGAGGGCTGCGCTCTGGCAGCAGAGAGGGCTGCGCTCTGGCAGCAGAGAGGGCTGCGCTCTGGCAGCAGAGAGGGCTGCGCTCTGGCAGCAGAGAGGGCTGCGCTCTGGCAGCTCCAGATTATTTAATTGACAGTTCTGGTCACCAAGTGACGGACGTCCTGCTTCAGAAGCGGCATTTCTTTACAGTCAAGTTATGTGGCACTTCAAAACTTTCTTCAGAGAAGGTCGTGTTAAAAGCAGGAGATTTTGGCCAGACATTTTGATATGAAAAAAATTAATGTAAAACCAACATAAAAAATTGGGACTATGACAGTCTATTACAAATCAAATCTGACAGTGCTTTTGACAGTATTTCAATCTGAAGACAGTTGGATGTGACTGAAATGCATCCGTAAGGTGGAAGAAGATCAGCTATAATGTTGAATGATCTTCTGTGTCGAAACGATGGTCTGATTTAGTTCCTGGTCTTATCCACTGTTCCAATGAGTCCTGCGTGGCTTGTGGGCATTGTAGAGGGACAAACATTTGTAGGAACAAAACAGAAACCTCTAAGCCAGCAGCATACCACCCTGCATACTACTGCTGGCTTGCTTCTGAAGCTAAGCAGGGTTGGTCCTGGTTGGTCCCTGGATGGGAGACCAGATGCTGCTGGAAGTGGTGTTGGAGGGCCAGTAGGAGGCACTCTTTCCTCTGGTCTAAACAATATCCCACTGCCCTGTGTAGAGTTCTGTCTTTCGGATGGGACGTTAAAACTCTCTGGTGTCGTGACTCTCGGAGGTCATTAAAGATCCCATGGCACTTATCGTAGGGGTGTTAACCCTGGTATCCTGGCTAAATTCTCAATCTGGCCGTCAAACCATCACGGTCACCAAATAATCCCCAGTTTACAATTGGCTCATTCATCTCCTCTCCCCTGTAACTATTCCCCAGGTCGTTGCTGTAAATGAGAACGTGTTCTCAGTCAACTTGCACGGGTTTACGGAATTCAAGCTTCAGGGCGTGGATGGAGGTGTCCTCCCACCATGTTGAACAGAGAGAGCTTCAGGGTGTGGATGGAGGTGTCCTCCCATCATGTTGAACAGAGAGAGCATCAGGGTGTGGATGGAGATGTCCTCCCACCATGTTGAACAGAGAGAGCTCCAGGGTGTGGATGGAGGTGTCCTCCCATCATGTTGAACAGAGAGAGCATCAGGGTGTGGATGGAGATGTCCTCCCACCATGTTGAACAGAGAGAGCTCCAGGGTGTGGATGGAGATGTCCTCCCACCATGTTATCATGTTGAACAGAGAGAGCTTCAGGGTGTGGATGGAGATGTCCTCCCACCATGTTGAACAGAGAGAGCTTCAGGGTGTGGATGGAGATGTCCTCCCACCATGTTGAACAGAGAGAGCTTCAGGGTGTGGATGGAGGTGTCCCTCCCACCATGTTATCATGTTGAACAGAGAGAGCTCCAGGGTGTGGATGGAGATGTCCTCCCACCATGTTATCATGTTGAACAGAGAGAGCTTCAGGGTGTGGATGGAGGTGTCCTCCCACCATGTTGAACAGAGAGAGCTTCAGGGTGTGGATGGAGATGTCCTCCCACCATGTTGAACAGAGAGCATCAGGGTGTGGATGGAGGTGTCCTCCCACCATGTTATCATGTTGAACAGAGAGAGCTCCAGGGTGTGGATGGAGATGTCCTCCCACCATGTTATCATGTTGAACAGAGAGAGCTTCAGGGTGTGGATGGAGGTGTCCTCCCACCATGTTGAACAGAGAGAGCTTCAGGGTGTGGATGGAGATGTCCTCCCACCATGTTGAACAGAGAGCATCAGGGTGTGGATGGAGGTGTCCTCCCACCATGTTATCATGTTGAACAGAGAGAGCTCCAGGGTGTGGATGGAGATGTCCTCCCACCATGTTGAACAGAGAGAGCTTCAGGGTGTGGATGGAGATGTCCTCCCACCATGTTGAACAGAGAGAGCTTCAGGGTGTGGATGGAGATGTCCTCCCACCATGTTGAACAGAGAGAGCTTCAGGGTGTGGATGGAGGTGTCCTCCCACCATGTTGAACAGAGAGCTTCAGGATGGAGGTGTCCATCCCACCATGTTGAACAGAGAGAGCTTCAGGGTGTGGATGGAGATGTCCTCCCACCATGTTGAACAGAGAGAGCTTCAGGGTGTGGATGGAGATGTCCTCCCACCATGTTGAACAGAGAGAGCTTCAGGGTGTGGATGGAGATGTCCTCCCACCATGTTGAACAGAGAGAGCTTCAGGGTGTGGATGGAGATGTCCTCCCACCATGTTGAACAGAGAGCATCAGGGTGTGGATGGAGGTGTCCTCCCACCATGTTATCATGTTGAACAGAGAGAGCTCCAGGGTGTGGATGGAGATGTCCTCCCACCATGTTATCATGTTGAACAGAGAGCTTCAGGGTGTGGATGGAGGTGTCCTCCCACCATGTTGAACAGAGAGAGCTTCAGGGTGTGGATGGAGATGTCCTCCCACCATGTTGAACAGAGAGCATCAGGGTGTGGATGGAGGTGTCCTCCCACCATGTTATCATGTTGAACAGAGAGAGCTCCAGGGTGTGGATGGAGATGTCCTCCCACCATGTTGAACAGAGAGAGCTTCAGGGTGTGGATGGAGATGTCCTCCCACCATGTTGAACAGAGAGAGCTTCAGGGTGTGGATGGAGATGTCCTCCCACCATGTTGAACAGAGAGAGCTTCAGGGTGTGGATGGAGGTGTCCTCCCACCATGTTGAACAGAGAGAGCTTCAGGGTGTGGATGGAGATGTCCTCCCACCATGTTGAACAGAGAGAGCTTCAGGGTGTGGATGGAGGTGTCCTCCCACCATGTTGAACAGAGAGCTTCAGGATGGAGGTGTCCATCCCACCATGTTGAACAGAGAGAGCTTCAGGGTGTGGATGGAGATGTCCTCCCACCATGTTGAACAGAGAGAGCTTCAGGGTGTGGATGGAGATGTCCTCCCACCATGTTGAACAGAGAGAGCTTCAGGGTGTGGATGGAGATGTCCTCCCACCATGTTGAACAGAGAGAGCTTCAGGGTGTGGATGGAGATGTCCTCCCACCATGTTGAACAGAGAGCATCAGGGTGTGGATGGAGGTGTCCTCCCACCATGTTATCATGTTGAACAGAGAGAGCTCCAGGGTGTGGATGGAGATGTCCTCCCACCATGTTATCATGTTGAACAGAGAGAGCTTCAGGGTGTGGATGGAGGTGTCCTCCCACCATGTTGAACAGAGAGAGCTTCAGGGTGTGGATGGAGATGTCCTCCCACCATGTTGAACAGAGAGCATCAGGGTGTGGATGGAGGTGTCCTCCCACCATGTTATCATGTTGAACAGAGAGAGCTCCAGGGTGTGGATGGAGATGTCCTCCCACCATGTTGAACAGAGAGAGCTTCAGGGTGTGGATGGAGATGTCCTCCCACCATGTTGAACAGAGAGAGCTTCAGGGTGTGGATGGAGATGTCCTCCCACCATGTTGAACAGAGAGAGCTTCAGGGTGTGGATGGAGGTGTCCTCCCACCATGTTGAACAGAGAGAGCTTCAGGATGGAGGTGTCCTCCCACCATGTTGAACAGAGAGAGCTCCAGGGTGTGGATGGAAGTGTCCTCCCACCATGTTGAACAGAGAGAGCATCAGGGTGTGGATGGAAGTGTCCTCCCACCATGTTGAACAGAGAGCTCCAGGGTGTGGATGGAAGTGTCCTCCCACCATGTTGAACAGAGAGAGCATCAGGGTGTGGATGGAGATGTCCTCCCACCATGTTATCATGTTGAACAGAGAGAGCTCCAGGGTGTGGATGGAAGTGTCCTCCCACCATGTTGAACAGAGAGCTCCAGGGTGTGGATGGAAGTGTCCTCCCACCATGTTGAACAGAGAGAGCATCAGGGTGTGGATGGAGATGTCCTCCCACCATGTTATCATGTTGAACAGAGAGAGCTCCAGGGTGTGGATGGAGATGTCCTCCCACCATGTTGAACAGAGAGAGCTTCAGGATGGAGGTGTCCTCCCACCATGTTATCATGTTGAACAGAGAGAGCATCAGGGTGTGGATGGAGATGTCCTCCCACCATGTTGAACAGAGAGAGCTTCAGGGCGTGGATGGAGGTGTCCTCCCACCATGTTGAACAGAGAGAGCTTCAGGGTGTGGATGGAGATGTCCTCCCATCATGTTGAACAGAGAGCTTCAGGGTGTGGATGGAGGTGTCCTCCCACCATGTTGAACAGAGAGAGCTTCAGGGTGTGGATGGAGATGTCCTCCCATCATGTTGAACAGAGAGCTTCAGGGTGTGGATGGAGGTGTCCTCCCACCATGTTATCATGTTGAACAGAGAGAGCTCCAGGGTGTGGATGGAAGTGTCCTCCCACCATGTTGAACAGAGAGCTTCAGGGTGTGGATGGAGGTGTCCTCCCACCATGTTGAACAGAGAGAGCATCAGGGTGTGGATGGAGATGTCCTCCCACCATGTTGAACAGAGAGCTTCAGGGTGTGGATGGAGGTGTCCTCCCACCATGTTGAACAGAGAGAGCATCAGGGTGTGGATGGAGATGCCCTCCCACCATGTTGAACAGAGAGAGCTTCAGGATGGAGGTGTCCCTCCCACCATGTTGAACAGAGAGCTTCAGGGTGTGGATGGAGGTGTCCTCCCACCATGTTGAACAGAGAGAGCTTCAGGATGGAGGTGTCCCTCCCACCATGTTGAACAGAGAGCTTCAGGGTGTGGATGGAGGTGTCCTCCCACCATGTTGAACAGAGAGCTTCAGGGTGTGGATGGAGGTGTCCTCCCACCATGTTGAACAGAGAGAGCATCAGGGTGTGGATGGAGATGCCCTCCCACCATGTTGAACAGAGAGAGCTTCAGGATGGAGGTGTCCCTCCCACCATGTTGAACAGAGAGCTTCAGGGTGTGGATGGAGGTGTCCTCCCACCATGTTGAACAGAGAGCTTCAGGGTGTGGATGGAGGTGTCCTCCCACCATGTTGAACAGAGAGAGCATCAGGGTGTGGATGGAGATGTCCTCCCACCATGTTGAACAGAGAGAGCTTCAGGATGGAGGTGTCCCTCCCACCATGTTGAACAGAGAGCTTCAGGGTGTGGATGGAGGTGTCCTCCCACCATGTTGAACAGAGAGCTTCAGGGTGTGGATGGAGGTGTCCTCCCACCATGTTGAACAGAGAGAGCATCAGGGTGTGGATGGAGATGTCCTCCCACCATGTTGAACAGAGAGAGCTTCAGGGTGTGGATGGAGGTGTCCTCCCACCATGTTGAACAGAGAGAGCTTCAGGATGGAGGTGTCCTCCCACCATGTTATCATGTTGAACAGAGAGAGCTTCAGGGTGTGGATGGAGGTGTCCTCCCACCATGTTATCATGTTGAACAGAGAGAGCTTCAGGGTGTGGATGGAGGTGTCCTCCCACCATGTTGAACAGAGAGCTTCAGGGTGTGGATGGAGGTGTCCTCCCACCATGTTGAACAGAGAGAGCTTCAGGGTGTGGATGGAGGTGTCCTCCCACCATGTTGAACAGAGAGAGCTCCAGGGTGTGGATGGAGGTGTCCTCCCACCATGTTGAACAGAGAGAGCTCCAGGGTGTGGATGGAAGTGTCCTCCCACCATGTTATCATGTTGAACAGAGAGAGCTCCAGGGTGTGGATGGAAGTGTCCTCCCACCATGTTGAACAGAGAGCTCCAGGGTGTGGATGGAGGTGTCCTCCCACCATGTTGAACAGAGAGCTTCAGGGTGTGGATGGAGGTGTCCTCCCACCATGTTATCATGTTGAACAGAGAGAGCTCCAGGGTGTGGATGGAAGTGTCCTCCCACCATGTTGAACAGAGAGCTCCAGGGTGTGGATGGAGGTGTCCTCCCACCATGTTGAACAGAGAGAGCTTCAGGGTGTGGATGGAGGTGTCCTCCCACCATGTTGAACAGAGAGAGCTTCAGGATGGAGGTGTCCTCCCACACAGACAGGGGGGGGACAGGATGGAGGTGTCCTCCCACAGAGACAGGGGGGGGACAGGATGGACAGGACAGGGGAGAGCAGCAGAGTACAGTGACAGCATTGTTCCCGTCCACACTGCACTGGGAGTCATACTCGCAAGCGACTGCTGCCTCTCTCTCGTCCTGTTTAGCGACAGTGTGTTCTGTGCGTGAGACTACAGAGGGCATATCTTTAGCGAGACCCTCCCCGTTCAAGGACAGCGTGTGTGAGCACTGTACTGGGAACGGCTATGACGCAACACACAGGAAACGAGTCCACATTCTTCCCACCTCAATCTGAGGGAGTGTGGACAGATTGTACAGCACATTGTTGCGTCTCAAATCAAACTTTATTCGTCACATGCTTTGTAAACAGCAGGTGTAGACTAACAGTGAACTGCTTACATACGGGCCCTTTTCCCAACAACGCAGAGAGAGATAAATGGGTAATAGAAAGTAAATAGATACAGTAACGATAACATGGCTCTACACACAGAGTACCAGTAGTGAGTCAATGTGCTGGGGGAACAGTCTGACATTTAGGGCCTTCCTCTGACACCGCCTGGTATAGAGGTCCTGGATGGCAGGGAGGTTGGACCAAGTGATCTACTAGGCCGTAAGCACTACTCTCTGTAGCAGCCTTGCAGTCGGATGCAAAGCAGTTGCCATACCAAGTAGAGGTAGACCGATTAATCGGCATGGCTAACTAATTAGGGCGATTTCAAGTTTTCCCAACATGTCAGTAATCTGCCGATTATGGCCGATTACATCGCGTGGCAGGCTGTTACGAGTGCAGCAAGGAGCCAAGGTAAGTTGTTAGTCAGCATTAAACTTATCTTCACATAATCACGAGTTAACCTAGTAATATCATCAACCATGTGTAGTTAAACTAGCTTGTCCTGCGTTGCATATAAGCAATGCGGTGCCTGTTCATTTATCAACGAATCATAGCCTACTTCAACTTGATGATTTAACCAAAAACCCATTTTCAAGAAAGCACAATCGTTGCAATAATGAATGTATTTAACCATAAAACATCAATGCATTTCATAAAATCAATACACAAGTATATTTCTTTTCAAACCTGCATATGTAGTTAAAAGAAATTCATGTTAGCAGGCAATATTAACTCGGGAAATTGTGTCACTTCTCTTGCGTTCAGTATAAGCAGAGTCAGGGTATATGCAGCAGTTTGTTGCGAACTGTTGAAAGGCCATTTATTCCTAACAAAGACTACAATTCATTTGCCAGAATTTTACATAATTAAGACATAACATTGAAGGTTGTGTGTACAATGTAACAGTAACAGTATCATCCACCTCTGGCCTGCTCGCCTCCCTACCACTGAGGAAGTACAGTTCCCGCTCAGCCCAGTCAAAACTGTTCGCTGCTCTGGCCCCCCAATGGTGGAACAAACTCCCTCACGACGCCAGGACAGCGGAGTCAATCACCACCTTCCGGAGACACCTGAAACCCCACCTCTTCAAGGAATACCTAGGATAGGATAAAGTAATCCTTCTCACCCCCCCCCCCCTTAAATGATTTAGATGCACTTTTGTAAAGTGGCTGTTCCACTGGATGTCAGAAGGTGAATTCACCAATTTGTAAGTCGCTCTGGATAAGAGCGTCTGCTAAATGACTTAAATGTAAATGTAATGTAACACTTAGACTTACACGGAATCCAAACCGGATGCGAGCGTGCACCATCGTGCGCCATCGTGCATAAATGTATTTTGTCCCCCACACCAAACGCGATCACGACACGCAGGTTAAAATATCAAAACAAACTGAACCAACTATATTGATTTGGGGACAGGTCGAAAAGCATTAAACATTTATGGTAATTTAGCTAGCTAGCTTGCACTTGCTAATTTGTCCTGGGATATAAAAATTTCAACCGAATCGTTTCTAGTCATCTCTCCTCTTTCCAGGCTTTTTCTTATTTGAATTTATATGGTGATTGGCATCTAAACCTTCATAGTATTACCACGACGACCAGCAACACAGTTATTCTTTCAATCACCCACGTGGGTATAACCAATGAGGAGATGGCACGTGGGTATCTGCTTCTATAAACCAATGAGGAGATGGGAGAGGCAGGACTTGCAGCGCGATCTGCGTCACAAATAGAACTGACTTCTAATTTTAGCCCTTGGCAACACAGACGCTCGTTGACATGCGAGCAGCGCGGGAGCAATAATTTAATAATATAGACTCCAAAATGTATTTTGCAATGCTTGCGCACGCTGTGTCGTCGGGATACGAGGGTTTCCACCCGTTCTGTAAAACACCGGAACAGTTCCGTATTTCACTGACAGAATAAACGTTTTGTTTTTCGAAATGATCGTTTCCGATTTGACAATATTAAATGGCCAAAGTCTCATATTTGTGTTTATTATATTATAATTAAATATATGATTTGATATTTGATAGAGCAGTCTGACTGAGCGGAGGTAGGCAGCAGCAGGCTCGTAAGCATTCATTCAAACTTTACTGCGTTTACCAGCAGCTCTTAGCGATGCTTGAATCACAGCGCTGTTTATGACTTCAAGCCTATCAACTCCTGAGATTAGGCTGGCAATACTAAAGTGCCTATAAGAACATCCAATAGTCAAAGGTTAATGAAATACAAATGGTAAAGAGGGAAATAGTCCTATAATTCCTATATTAACTACAACGTAAAACCTCTTACCTGGGAATATTGAAGACTCATGTTAAAAAGGAACCACCAGCTTTGATATGTTCTCATGTTCTGAGCAAGGAACTGAAACGTTAGCGGCTGAAACGTTAGCGGCTGAAACGTTAGGAGCTGAAACGTTAGGAGCTGAAACGTTAGGAGCTGAAACGTTAGGAGCTGAAACGTTAGCTTTGGTTTATTTCCATTTACGTCTTGTCAATTTATGAAATTGTCTTTTGTTTGGAGAGCCTGTCAATGCACCCGATTAGAAGCAGACGGCACGCAAACGTGCCCATTTGGTGATGTCATAGTATTTCTGACGGTCTTAAACTCACCACCACCAATGAACTGTAGGGAGCTTCTCAAAGTACATTTTCTCTTCACCTCAAGTCTGTTTTTTTTACATCCATTGAGGAACTATCATCGTTCTCAATGGATTTTTAAAATATTTCCAGCTCTGTCCCTTTCGATAACCACCGAGCCTCTGGATGAAAGGGAAACATGCACTGATCCAGTGGAAACGTCATGAAATACCGGATTACTTCTTATCCCCTTGATCAAATACAGATGTGTCTGTCCGGAGCTCACTGGCATGGGTAACTGAGGGCCCAGAATAGTTGATACAATGTTGGAAGCACTGAGTCTGGACTGTACCATGTTATCTCCTCTCTCATACTGACTCTAGTCTGGACTGTACCATGTTATCTCCCCTCTCATACTGACTCTAGTCTGGACTGTACCATGTTATCTCCCCTCTCATACTGACTCTAGTCTGGACTGTACCATGTTATCTCCTCTCTCATACTGCCTCTAGTCTGTCCTGAGGAACCACTGGGAGTCTGGACTGTACCATGTTATCTCCCCTCTCATACTGCCTCTAGTCTGTCCTGAGGAACCACTGGGAGTCTGGACTGTACCATGTTATCTCCTCTCTCTCTCATACTGACTCTAGTCTGGACTGTACCATGTTATCTCCCCTCTCATACTGACTCTAGTCTGGACTGTACCATGTTATCTCCCCTCTCATACTGACTCTAGTCTGGACTGTACCATGTTATCTCCTCTCTCATACTGACTCTAGTCTGGACTGTACCATGTTATCTCCTCTCTCATACTGCCTCTAGTCTGTCCTGAGGAACCACTGGGAGTCTGGACTGTACCATGTTATCTCCCCTCTCATACTGCCTCTAGTCTGTCCTGAGGAACCACTGGGAGTCTGGACTGTACCATGTTATCTCCCCTCTCATACTGACTCTAGTCTGTCCTGAGGAACCACTGGGAGTCTGGACTGTACCATGTTATCTCCTCTCTCTCTCATACTGCCTCTAGTCTGGACTGTACCATGTTATCTCCTCTCTCTCTCATACTGACTCTAGTCTGGACTGTACCATGTTATCTCCCCTCTCATACTGCCTCTAGTCTGGACTGTACCATGTCATCTCCCCTCTCATACTGACTCTAGTCTGGACTGTACCATGTTATCTCCTCTCTCATACTGACTCTAGTCTGTCCTGAGGAACCACTGGGAGTCTGGACTGTACCATGTTATCTCCCCTCTCATACTGACTCTAGTCTGGACTGTACCATGTTATCTCCTCTCTCATACTGCCTCTAGTCTGTCCTGAGGAACCACTGGGAGTCTGGACTGTACCATGTTATCTCCCCTCTCATACTGACTCTAGTCTGGACTGTACCATGTTATCTCCTCTCTCATACTGACTCTAGTCTGTCCTGAGGAACCACTAGGAGTCTGGACTGTACCATGTTATCTCCTCTCTCATACTGACTCTAGTCTGGACTGTACCATGTTATCTCCTCTCTCATACTGCCTCTAGTCTGTCCTGAGGAACCACTGGGAGTCTGGACTGTACCATGTTATCTCCTCTCTCATACTGCCTCTAGTCTGTCCTGAAGAACCACTGGGAGTCTGGACTGTACCATGTTATCTCCTCTCTCTCTCTCTCATACTGCCTCTAGTCTGGACTGTACCATGTTATCTCCTCTCTCATACTGACTCTAGTCTGGACTGTACCATGTTATCTCCCCTCATACTGACTCTAGTCAGTCCTGAGGAACCACTAGGAGGCTGGACTGTACCATGTTATCTCCCCTCTCATACTGACTCTAGTCTGGACTGTACCATGTTATCTCCCCTCTCATACTGACTCTAGTCTGGACTGTACCATGTTATCTCCTCTCTCATACTGACTCTAGTCAGTCCTGAGGAACCACTAGGAGTCTGGACTGTACCATGTCATCTCCCCTCTCATACTGACTCTAGTCAGTCCTGAGGAACCACTAGGAGGCTGGGCTGAGTTGTGGCTCTGTGAATGACATCGTCACATTTTATCAAAATAAACTTCTATTCAGGAGGTTTTTGATCAGCACAATAAGTCCTAAACGGAAGAGAAACAGACTCAAAGCTAACAGTCCTATTGAATATGCATTCACCTGTATTGTGGAGAGACCTAGGTTACATCTTGATTTACCCTTCAAATAAACGGACTACCATTATGTTATGTAGTTTGATTGGTAAAAAACTAAGTGAAACGGATTGGATGCTTGTATAATTGATTCATTAACTCCGACATGGCAGTCTCGACATGGCAAATGTTGACGTAAAACTCAACTTATAACACTACGCTATTTGTTTTTATCTTGATCTCTGACTCCCTCTAGTCATTTGTGTGTCTTAATTACTTCAAACAGTGCGCTTAAAGCATCAGACAAGCTCAGTGAATAAGGAGTTAATCTGATAAAAACACCCAGGTTGTGTCTATATGGAAAGAGTTTAAAAGAACTGAAGACTCTCGGTCTCGGGGGGGGCACATAGCTACTGCACTGCCTTTATCTGACAGAACATGTCTGTCCGCTTACCTGTCTGCCTGCTTACCCGCCCTCCCGCCCTTCCGCTCACCTGCCCGCCCGCCCGCCCGCTTACCTGCCCGCTTACCTGCCTGTAACAGTAATTTAACATACACCATGGTCAGTACCTATAGCCAGAGCGGAGCAAAGCACAGGTTGAGTCCAGGTGGAGAGGAGAGAAGCAGCCTTCCTGCCCAGAGAACCATGACTCAGCTAAAGCAGCAGTTCATGACCATCACAGAGAGGAGAGGGGCAGAGAGGAGAGGTGGAGAGAGGAGAGGAGGAGAGGAGAGGGGCAGAGAGGAGAGGTGGAGAGCGGAGAGGTGGAGAGGGGGGCAGAGAGGAGAGGTGGAGAGCGGAGAGGTGGAGAGGGGGGCAGAGAGGAGAGGGGGCAGAGAGGAGAGAGGGGGCAGAGAGGAGAGGGGGCAGAGAGGAGAGGGGCAGAGAGGAGAG
>NW_027008341.1:75000-108507 GCF_036934945.1 Oncorhynchus masou masou | reverse complement strand
TCTCTCCCACATCCAGGAGACTGGCTGGCTGCCCCATAGACCTAGGAGGAGTATAACAGGCTGGGCATCCCCATTCAGGTCAGTAGACCAGGCTGACATCCCCATTAGGTCAGTAGACCAGGCTGGACATCCCCCTTCAGGTCAGTAGACCAGGCTGGGCATCCCCATTAGGTCTGTAGACCAGGCTGGACATCCCCATTAGGTCAGTAGACCAGGCTGGACATCCCCCTTCAGGTCAGTAGACCAGGCTGGACATCCCCATTAGGTCAGTAGACCAGGCTGGACATCCCCTTCAGGTCAGTAGACCAGGCTGGACATCCCCATTAGGTCAGTAGACCAGGCTGGACATCCCCATTAGGTCAGTAGACCAGGCTGGACATCCCCATTAGGTCAGTAGACCAGGCTGGACATCCCCATTCAGGTCAGTAGACCAGGCTGGGCATCCCCATTCAGGTCTGTAGACCAGGCTGGGCATCCCCATTCAGGTCAGTAGACCAGGCTGGACATCCCCATTAGGTCAGTAGACCAGGCTGGACATCCCCCTTCAGGTCAGTAGACCAGGCTGGACATCCCCATTAGGTCAGTAGACCAGGCTGGACATCCCCATTAGGTCAGTAGACCAGGCTGGACATCCCCCTTCAGGTCAGTAGACCAGGCTGGACATCCCCATTAGGTCAGTAGACCAGGCTGGACATCCCCTTCAGGTCAGTAGACCAGGCTGGACATCCCCATTCAGGTCAGTAGACCAGGCTGGACATCCCCATTAGGTCAGTAGACCAGGCTGGACATCCCCATTAGGTCAGTAGACCAGGCTGGACATCCCCTTCAGGTCAGTAGACCAGGCTGGACATCCCCATTAGGTCAGTAGACCAGGCTGGACATCCCCATTAGGTCTGTAGACCAGGCTGGACATCCCCTTCAGGTCAGTAGACCAGGCTGGACATCCCCATTAGGTCAGTAGACCAGGCTGGACATCCCCATTAGGTCTGTAGACCAGGCTGGACATCCCCTTCAGGTCAGTAGACCAGGCTGGACATCCCCATTAGGTCAGTAGACCAGGCTGGACATCCCCTTCAGGTCAGTAGACCAGGCTGGACATCCCCATTAGGTCAGTAGACCAGGCTGGACATCCCCCTTCAGGTCAGTAGACCAGGCTGGACATCCCATTCAGGTCAGTAGACCAGGCTGGACATCCCCATTAGGTCAGTAGACCAGGCTGGACATCCCCATTAGGTCAGTAGACCAGGCTGGACATCCCCTTCAGGTCAGTAGACCAGGCTGGACATCCCCATTAGGTCAGTAGACCAGGCTGGACATCCCCATTAGGTCTGTAGACCAGGCTGGACATCCCCTTCAGGTCAGTAGACCAGGCTGGACATCCCCATTAGGTCAGTAGACCAGGCTGGACATCCATTCAGGTCAGTAGACCAGGCTGGACATCCCCATTAGGTCAGTAGACCAGGCTGGACATCCCCATTCAGGTCAGTAGACCAGGCTGGACATCCCCATTAGGTCTGTAGACCAGGCTGGACATCCCCATTCAGGTCAGTAGACCAGGCTGGACATCCCCATTCAGGTCAGTAGACCAGGCTGGACATCCCCATTAGGTCAGTAGACCAGGCTGGACATCCCCATTAGGTCTGTAGACCAGGCTGGACATCCCCATTAGGTCTGTAGACCAGGCTGGACATCCCTTCAGGTCAGTAGACCAGGCTGGACATCCCCATTAGGTCTGTAGACCAGGCTGGACATCCCCATTCAGGTCTGTAGACCAGGCTGGACATCCCCATTAGGTCTGTAGACCAGGCTGGACATCCCTTCAGGTCAGTAGACCAGGCTGGACATCCCCATTAGGTCAGTAGACCAGGCTGGGCATCCCCATTAGGTCAGTAGACCAGGCTGGGCATCCCCATTAGGTCAGTAGACCAGGCTGGGCATCCCCATTAGGTCAGTAGACCAGGCTGGGCATCCCCATTAGGTCAGTAGACCAGGCTGGGCATCCCCATTAGGTCAGTAGACCAGGCTGGACATCCCCATTAGGTCAGTAGACCAGGCTGGGCATCCCCATTAGGTCAGTAGACCAGGCTGGGCATCCCCATTAGGTCAGTAGACCAGGCTGGGCATCCCCATTAGGTCTGTAGACCAGGCTGGACATCCCTTCAGGTCAGTAGACCAGGCTGGACATCCCCATTAGGTCAGTAGACCAGGCTGGGCATCCCCATTAGGTCAGTAGACCAGGCTGGACATCCCCATTCAGGTCAGTAGACCAGGCTGGGCATCCCCATTAGGTCAGTAGACCAGGCTGGGCATCCCCATTAGGTCAGTAGACCAGGCTGGGCATCCCCATTAGGTCAGTAGACCAGGCTGGACATCCCCATTAGGTCAGTAGACCAGGCTGGGCATCCCCATTCAGGTCAGTAGACCAGGCTGGACATCCCCATTCAGGTCAGTAGACCAGGCTGGACATCCCCATTCAGGTGAGTAGACCAGGCTGGACATCCCCATTCAGGTGAGTAGACCAGGCTGGGCATCCCCATTCAGGTCTGTAGACCAGGCTGGGCATCCCCATTCAGGTGAGTAGACCAGTAGGAATGGCTTAATGGTTTCCATGGTTTCTATGTGATTCCATTTGATTCCATTCACTCCCTTCCAGCTATTATTATGAGCTGTCCTCCCTCTCCAGCCTCCTGTGACTTCCTTTCCTTTTCTCTCTCTCCCTCCCTCCCCCTCTCTCCTCCTCTATACCTCCCCCTCACCCCTTTCCCCCCCTCTCCCTCCCTCCCACTTCTCTCCCTCCCTCCCTCCCTCCCCCTCTCTCACTCCTCTATACCTCCCCCTCACCCCTTTCCCCCCCTCTCCCTCCCACCTCTCTCCCCCCCTCTCTCTCTTGCTCCCCCTCTCTCCTCTCCCTCCTCTCTTCCTCTCCCCCACCTCTCCCCCCACCTCCTCTCCCTCCCTCCCCTCCCTCCCTCCCCCTCCCTCCCTCCCCTCCCCCCTCCCCCCTCCCTCCCTCCCCTCCCTCCCTCCCCCTCCCTCCCTCTCCCTCCCCCCCCTCCCTCCCTCCCTCCCCTCTCTCCCTCCTCTATACCTCCCCTCACCCCTTTCCCCCTCTCCCCCCTCACCCCTCTCTCCCTCCTCCTACCTCCCTCCCCCCCCTCACCCCTCTCTCCCCTCCCCCCTCTCCCTCCCCTCCCCTCCCTCCCACCTCCCCCCTCCTCTCCCCCACCTCTCTCCCTCTCTCCCCCTCCCTCCCCCTCCCCTCCCCCCCCCTCCCTCCCACCCTCCCCCTCCTCCCTCCTCCCTCCCTCTCCCCCTCCCTCCTCTTCCTCCCCTCCCCTCCCTCCCCCCTCCCTCCCCCTCCCCTCCCTCCCACCTCCCCCTCCCTCCCTCCCTCCTCCCTCCCCCCCTCCCTCCCTCCTCTCCCCCACCTCTCTCCCTCACTCCCCCTCCCTCCCCCTCTCCCTCCTCTCCCTCCTCCTCTCCCCCCACCTTCTCTCCCTCCCTCCCCCCCCTCCCTCCCCTCTCTCCCTCCCTCCTCTCTTTCTGAACTGTTATTTTTTACAGCTCTTCCGAGACCCAATTTTGTGGAAGTATCAAGAAAATAAATCTTCCTGCTGGGTTGGAGGGCTGGGAGGGGGAGTTGTCCGCCATTAAACTTGACCCGCTGGCTACGTCTCTACATCCAGCTAGGTGGTTACGGGGCAGCTGGGTTCACAGGACTGAACACAAGAAAAAATTCAACCTTATCTGGCAACTTACGCATCAGGATCTGGCAACACCAGCAGTCACTCACTCAGTCACTCACTCAGTCACTCACTCAGTCACTCACTCAGTCACTCAAGTCACACAGACCTGTTCTGTTTTAGAGGAGATTCTTATTGCGCACGCACGCACGCACGCACGCACGCACGCACGCACGCACACACACACACACACACACACACACACACACACACACACACACACTTCTTTGTTGTCTGGGTGTCTAGAGGACTGACATTAACTCTCCCATATGGACAGATGGAGGCTAAGTTGTGTTCATGTTTTCGTTGTGTTTGTTGTTGTAGAGGAGAGGATCTTCGCAACTCTCGTGAGATAAAGAAATAAAACACTATTGGTTTACAACACACAGTAAGTGAAACGTTCTGGTAACGAGCAAGTGATATCAAATCAAAATGTATTGGTCACATATTCAGCAGATGTCATTGGTCACATATTCAGCAGATGTGATTGGTCACATATTCAGCAGATGTGATTGGTCACAAATTCAGCAGATGTGATTGGTCACATATTCAGCAGATGTGATTGGTCACATATTCAGCAGATGTGATTGGTCACATATTCAGCAGATGTGATTGGTCACATATTCAGCAGATGCGATTGGTCACATATTCAGCAGATGTGATTGGTCACAAATTCAGCAGATGCGATTGGTCACATATTCAGCAGATGCGATTGGTCACATATTCAGCAGATGCGATTGGTCACATATTCAGCAGATGCGATTGGTCACATATTCAGCAGTAACATCGAACGATAGACACACATCTTAAAGTAAAAGAAAGGAATTGAGAAATATAGGAATATTATGACGAACAGTGAGGGCGGAGTCCAGAGTATATAGACTAGTGACAGTGACTATAGTTCAGGGTACTGGGTGGAGGCTAGTAACAGTGACTATAGTTCAGGGTACTGGGGGAGGCTAGTAACAGTGACTATAGTTCAGGGTACTGGGGGAGGCTACTATAGTTCAGGGTACTGGGGGAGGCTAGTAACAGTGACATAGTTCAGGGTACTGGGGGAGGCTAGTTCAGGGTAGGGTACTGCAGTAGCTGGTGGAGGCTAGGGAGGCTAGTAACAGTGACTATAGTTCAGGGTACTGGGGGAGACTAGTAACAGTGACTATAGTTCAGGGTACTGGGGGAGACTAGTAACAGTGACTATAGTTCAGGGTACTGGGGGGAGACTAGTAACAGTGACTATAGTTCAGGGTACTGGGGGAGGCTGACTATAGTTCAACAGTGACTATAGTTCAGGGTACTGGGGGAGGCTAGTAACAGTGACTATAGTTCAGGGTACTGGGTTCAGGAGGCTAGTAACAGTGACTATAGTTCAGGGTACTGGGGGAGGCTAGTAACAGTGACTATAGTTCAGGGTACTGGGGGAGGCTAGTAACAGTGACTATAGTTCAGGTACTGGGGGAGGCTAGTAACAGTGACTATAGTTCAGGGTACTGGGGGGGTGGAGGCTAGTAACAGTGACTATAGTTCAGGGTACTGGGTGGAGGCTAGTAACAGTGACTATAGTTCAGGGTACTGGGGGAGGCTAGTAACAGTGACTATAGTTCAGGGTACTATAGTTCAGGGTAGGGGAGGCTAGTAACAGTGACTATAGTTCAGGTTACAGTGGGGGAGACTAGTAACAGTGACTATAGTTCAGGGTACTGGGGGAGGCTAGTAACAGTGACTATAGTTCAGGGTACTGGGGGAGGCTAGTAACAGTGACTATAGTTCAGGGTACTGGGGGAGTAGTAACAGTGACTATAGTTCAGGGTACTGGGGGAGTGACAATAGTTCAGGGTACTGGGGGAGGCTAGTAACAGTGACTATAGTTCAGGGTACTGGGGGAGGCTAGTAACAGTGACTATAGTTCAGGGCACTGGGGGAGGCTAGTAACAGTGACTATAGTTCAGGGTACTGGGGGGAGGCTAGTAACAGTGACTATAGTTCAGGGGGGGAGGCTAGTAACAGTGACTATAGTTCAGGGTGGGGGAGACTAGTAACAGTGACTATAGTTCAGGGTACTGGGTGGAGACTAGTAACAGTGACTATAGTTCAGGGTACTGGGGGGAGACTAGTAACAGTGACTATAGTTCAGGGTACTGGGGGAGACTAGTAACAGTGACTATAGTTCAGGGCAGGGTATGACTGGGGGAGAGGCTAGTAACAGTGACTATAGTTCAGGACTATAGTTCACTGGGGGAGGCTAGCAGGGTACTGGGGGAGGCTAGTAACAGTGACTATAGTTCAGGGCAGGGTACCGGCTAGTAATGTCTATTTAACAGTCCGATGGCCGTGAGATAGCAGTTTACCTCAGAGACAAACTTCAGAAAGACTCCTCAAAAAACAAAAACAAAGTAACACAGTTGAATACAGCCACCAATCACTTCGCAGGGAGACGGACAGGGAAAACCATTTACCAAGACCCCCCCCCCAGACCCAACAGAGGAGCTGAACTGCGCCACCCAGCAACATCCCCTCCCCCACCTTTCCCCCCATTTCTCTCCCACCCACCCACCCTGTTCACTCCTCCCCCCCCCTCCTCCTCCTCTCTACCAAACAGAGCGATGAATGCCACCTGTCAGGGCTAAACCCAGCGATTAGGGGGAATTTACCGAAGGGCTCTTTTTAGAGGAGAGAAATGCTTGTCGGGGCCAGGAATGTGGAAAATGCCTGGCTGGACAAGCACACTTTTGTTAGCAGGGTTTTTTTTATGAGGGGGGGTTCGAGGAGGGAAGAAAAGGGGCAGACAAATTGCATATGCTCTGTTTAGGACCCCTCTCTGCTGTTTGAAGTGAAATCAGTTCCCAGAGTCCCTTCTCAAAGGAGAAAGAAGGGAGAGGAGGAGGAGGAGAGAGAGAGTAGAGGAGGAGGACAGGGAGGGGAGGAGGAGGAGGGAGAGGAGGAGGAGGAGGAGGAGGAGGAGGAGGAGGAGGAGAGAGAGGGAGGAGCGGGGGAGGGAGAGGGAGATGAGGAGGAGAGGAGAGAAGGAGAGGAGGAGAGAGGAGGAGGAGGGAGGAGGGTGTAGGAGGGAGGAGAGGCTAGGAGGAGGAGGAGGAGAGTCAGAAAACCTTTAGTCTTTCTCTCCCTCTCTTTCTCTCTCTCTCTCTCTCTCTCTCTCTCCCTCTCCAACTCCAACAGTCTGTTTTATGTACATTTTACTGAATAGAACACGTTCTTCAACATTCTTCAAAATGTTCAATCACCAATCAGAGGAGTTAAATCTATGTTTCAATCCACACTACTGTTGTTATAAAAAAGTGGTGTAGTGTATGTTGATACCATTCGATGCAGATGTAACCGTGGCTATTTGAAAGGCCTCCGCGTTGAATGAGAAGTGGGCCGAAGCCTTCAGGCTACAGATGCTGTGAATCACACACACACACAGACAGACAGACACACGCGCAGACACACACACAGACAGACACAGACACAGGCACAGCACGACGCACACACAGACAGAGACACACGCACACACACACAGACACAGACAGAAAGACAGGCAGACACACAGGCAGACACAGACAGAGACAGACAGACACAGACACACAGACACACACACACACACACACACACACACACACACACACACACACAGACACACACACACACACACACACACACACACACAGGCAGACACAGACAGACAGACATACAGACAGACAGACACAGACAGACAGACAGGCAGACACAGACACAGGCAGACACAGAGCAGATGGTGTGTATTAACCTGTCTCTCCATGTCAGGGCTGGAAGAGAACAGCTCACTTCCTGTCCTGTAATGGCAGCAGACACAGACACAGTCTACTGGAGGAGTTTGAAAGAGCGACATCGTGGAAGAAGGCACACAGAAGAGGGTTTCTTCCTCAGAAATGAGATGCAGACAGGCGCTCGCCGTCTGAAGACAGCAGTTATCTCTGTCGTACTAAGTGTTGTGGACAGAAACAGGCAGTAGAGACTCCAACAGGGTAGTTCTCCAACAGTGATGGCTATGCAGTTCTGGACTAGAATGCTATCTTGCTGAATGGCCAGACACAGACAGGTCTCTTTCAGAAGAGAGACAGGCAGACACAGACAGAGACAGACAGAGACAGGCAGACACAGACAGAGACAGACAGACAGACAGGCAGACAGAGACAGGCAGACAGAGAGACAGACAGAGACAGACAGAGAGACAGACAGACAGACAGACACAGAGACAGTGAGACAGGAGACACAGACACAGACAGGCATACAAAGACAGAGAGACAGACAGACAGACAGAGACTGAGAGACAGGCAGACAGACAGTGACAGACAGAGACAGACAGAGACAGACAGACACAGACAGAAAGACAGACAGAGACAGGCAGACACAGACAGAGAGACAGACACAGACACAGACAGACAGACAGAGACAGACAGACACAGACAGAAAGACAGGCAGACAGAGACAGGCAGACAGACAGAGACAGACAGAGAGACAGACAGACACAGACAGAAAGACAGGCAGACAGAGACAGGCAGACACAGACAGAGAGACAGACAGACACAGACAGAGACAGGCAGACACAGACAGAGAGACAGACAGACACAGACAGAAAGACAGGCAGACACAGACAGTGAGACAGGCAGACACAGTGAGACAGGCAAACACAGTGAGACAGGCAGACACAGACAGTGGGACAGACATACAGAGAGAGACAGACAGACAGACAGACAGACAGACAGACAGACAGACAGACAGACAGACAGACAGACAGACAGAAACACACACTGTTTATGTTATGTACAGTTGAAGTCTGAAGTTTACATACACCTTTAGCCAAATACATTTAAACTCAGTTTTTCACAATTCCTGACATTTAATCCGAGTAAAAAATCCCTGTTTTAGGTCAGTTAGGATCACCACTTTATTTTAAGAAGGTGAAATTTGAGAATAATAGTAGAGATAATAATTTATTTCAGCTTTTATTTCTTTCATCACATTCCCAAGTGGGTCAGAAGTTTACATACACTGTATGTACTGTATATAACTGTACTGCTCTAGGGATGAAATTAATGTTTGGATAACCTTATTTACTATTATGTATTTTATTTACTTTTTATTTTTTAATTATTTCGCTCTTCATGTGATGCAGAGAACACCGGAAGAATAATTATCATTGAATTACCACCGTGAATTATAGTAATGTTTGTTATGTGATAAGGGATGGGTTGCCAATTGGCGATTTGACACAAAAATAACATTTCATTCATTCACACACAAACACACAAATACACTCCCGTCTCTGAAACTAACAGAAATGTATTGAATGTAAACCTGATCTTTCCATTCATCACACCCTGTGGACAATCAACAGGCCTCAGGTCAGTGTGTGTGTCCACCTCCAGCCCCTTAATGTCCTCAGCGAGAGAGTGTGAAATCAAACACAAACTTCACAATGTGTTTCTACCGGACCATGTCTGTCTACCGCAGAAAGAAACAACCCTGTCTGTCTGTCTACCGCCCCCAGTTTAACCCAGCAGTACATACCTCCCGGTCAGCCCCCAGTTTAACCCAGCAGTACATACCTCCAGGTCAGCCCCCAGTTTAACCCAGCAGTACATACCTCCAGGTCAGCCCCCAGTTTAACCCAGCAGTACATACCTCCAGGTCAGCCCCCAGTTTAACCCAGCAGTACATACCTCCAGGTCAGCCCCAGTTTAACCCAGCAGTACATACCTCCAGGTCAGCCCCCAGTTTAACCCAGCAGTACATACCTCCAGGTCAGCCCCCAGTTTAACCCAGCAGTACATACCTCCAGGTCAGCCCCCAGTTTAACCCAGCAGTACATACCTCCAGGTCAGCCCCCAGTTTAACCCAGCAGTACATACCTCCAGGTCAGCCCCCAGTTTAACCCAGCAGTACATACCTCCAGGTCAGCCCCCAGTTTAACCCAGCAGTACCCTCCAGGTCAGCCCCCAGTTTAACCCAGCAGTACATACCTCCAGGTCAGCCCCCAGTTTAACCCAGCAGTACATACCTCCAGGTCAGCCCCCAGTTTAACCCAGCAGTACATACCTCCCGGTCAGCCCCCAGTTTAACCCAGCAGTACATACCTCCAGGTCAGCCCCCAGTTTAACCCAGCAGTACATACCTCCAGGTCAGCCCCCAGTTTAACCCAGCAGTACATACCTCCAGGTCAGCCCCCAGTTTAACCCAGCAGTACATACCTCCAGGTCAGCCCCCAGTTTAACCCAGCAGTACATACCTCCAGGTCAGCCCCCAGTTTAACCCAGCAGTACATACCTCCAGATCAGCCCCCAGTTTAACCCAGCAGTACATACCTCAGGTCAGCCCCCAGTTTAACCCAGCAGTACATACCTCCAGGTCAGCCCCCAGTTTAACCCAGCAGTACATACCTCCCGGTCAGCCCCCAGTTTAACCCAGCAGTACATACCTCCCGGTCAGCCCCAGTTTAACCCAGCAGTACATACCTCCCGGTCAGCCCCCAGTTTAACCCAGCAGTACATACCTCCAGGTCAGCCCCCAGTTTAACCCAGCAGTACATACCTCCAGGTCAGCCCCCAGTTTAACCCAGCAGTACATACCTCCAGGTCAGCCCCCAGTTTAACCCAGCAGTACATACCTCCAGCTCAGTCCCCAGTATCCCAGTATCCCAGCCCTGAAGACCTGTCTACTCTCATTACAGGAACTTCTGTTGCTGGTTACCAACCTAGCGTACATATTAATAATGAGGAAAGTCTGTTGTTTTAATTGGACCTCATTGTGACGTCACGGCCGTGGGAAGGTTAAAGGTTAAACCCTTCCAGTCAGTGAGTTGCTCTGACCTCATTGTGACAATACAGTGAGAAAATAAATCACTATATATACAGCAGTATGAGGACACCCCTTCAAACACTATATATATAGGACACCCCTTCATCCACTATATATATAGGACACCCCTTCATCCACTATATATACAGCAGTATGAGGACACCCCTTCATCCACTATATATACAGGACACCCCTTCATCCACTATATATACAGGACACCCCTTCATCCACTATATATATAGGACACCCCTTCATCCACTATATATATAGGACACCCCTTCATCCACTATATATACAGCAGTATGAGGACACCCCTTCATCCACTATATATACAGGACACCCCTTCATCCACTATATATATAGGACACCCCTTCATCCACTATATATACAGCAGTATGAGGACACCCCTTCATCCACTATATATACAGGACACCCCTTCATCCACTATATATACAGGACACCCCTTCATCCACTATATATACAGGACACCCCTTCATACACTATATATACAGGGCACCCCTTCATCCACTATATATACAGGACACCCCTTCATCCACTATATATACAGCAGTATATGGACACCCCTTCATCCACTATATATACAGGACACCCCTTCATCCACTATATATACAGGACACCCCTTCATCCACTATATATACAGCAGTATGAGGACACCCCTTCATCCACTATATATACAGGACACAACTTCATCCACTATATATACAGGACACCCCTTCATACACTATATATACAGCAGTATGAGGACACCCCTTCATCCACTATATATACAGGACACCCCTTCAAACACTATATATACAGGACACCCCTTCATCCACTATATATACAGGACACCCCTTCATCCACTATATATACAGGACACCCCTTCATACACTATATATACAGGACACCCTTCAAACACTATATATACAGGACACCCCTTCATCCACTATATATATATGGACACCCCTTCATCCACTATATATACAGCAGTATGAGGACACCCCTTCATCCACTATATATACAGGACACCCCTTCATCCACTATATATACAGGACACCCCTTCATCCACTATATATACAGCAGTATGAGGACACCCCTTCATCCACTATATATACAGCAGTATGAGGACACCCCTTCATCCACTATATATACAGCAGTATGAGGACACCCCTTCATCCACTATATATACAGCAGTATGTGGACACCCCTTCATCCACTATATATACAGCAGTATGAGGACACCCCTTCATCCACTATATATACAGAACACCCTTCATCCACTATATATACAGGACACCCCTTCATCCACTATATATACAGGACACCCCTTCATCCACTATATATACAGGACACCCCTTCATACACTATATATACAGGGCACCCCTTCATCCACTATATATACAGGACACCCCTTCATCCACTATATATACAGCAGTATATGGACACCCCTTCATCCACTATATATACAGGACACCCCTTCATCCACTATATATACAGGACACCCCTTCATCCACTATATATACAGCAGTATGAGGACACCCCTTCATCCACTATATATACAGGACACAACTTCATCCACTATATATACAGGACACCCTTCATACACTATATATACAGCAGTATGAGGACACCCCTTCATCCACTATATATACAGGACACCCCTTCAAACACTATATATACAGGACACCCCTTCATCCACTATATATACAGGACACCCCTTCATCCACTATATATACAGGACACCCCTTCATACACTATATATACAGGACACCCCTTCAAACACTATATATACAGGACACCCCTTCATCCACTATATATATAGGACACCCCTTCATCCACTATATATACAGCAGTATGAGGACACCCCTTCATCCACTATATATACAGGACACCCCTTCATCCACTATATATACAGGACACCCCTTCATCCACTATATATACAGCAGTATGAGGACACCCCTTCATCCACTATATATACAGCAGTATGAGGACACCCCTTCATCCACTATATATACAGCAGTATGAGGACACCCCTTCATCCACTATATATACAGCAGTATGTGGACACCCCTTCATCCACTATATATACAGCAGTATGAGGACACCCCTTCATCCACTATATATACAGAACACCCCTTCATCCACTATATATACAGGACACCCCTTCATCCACTATATATACAGGACACCCCTTCATCCACTATATATACAGGACACCCCTTCAAACACTATATATATAGGACACCCCTTCATCCACTATATATACAGCAGTATGAGGACAACCCTTCATCCACTATATATATAGGACACCCCTTCATCCACTATATATACAGCAGTATGAGGACACCCCTTCATCCACTATATATACAGGACACCCCTTCATCCACTATATATACAGGACACCCCTTCATCCACTATATATACAGGAAACCCCTTCATCCACTATATATACAGCAGTATGTGGACACCCCTTCATCCACTATATACACAGCAGTATGAGGACACCCCTTCATCCACTATATATACAGGACACCCCTTCATCCACTATATATACAGGACACCCCTTCATCCACTATATATACAGCAGTATGTGGACACCCCTTCATCCACTATATATACAGCAGTATGAGGACACCCCTTCATCCACTATATATACAGGACACCCCTTCATCCACTATATATACAGGAAACCCCTTCATCCACTATATATACAGGACACCCCTTCATCCACTATATATACAGCAGTATGTGGACACCCCTTCATCCACTATATATACAGCAGTATGAGGACACCCCTTCATCCACTATATATACAGGACACCCCTTCATCCACTATATATACAGCAGTATGAGGACACCCCTTCATCCACTATATATACAGGACACCCCTTCATCCACTATATATACAGCAGTATGAGGACACCCCTTCATCCACTATATATACAGGACACCCCTTCATCCACTATATATACAGCAGTATGTGGACACCCCTTCATACACTATATATACAGGACACCCCTTCATCCACTATATATACAGGACACCCCTTCTTACACTATATATACAGGACACCCCTTCATCCACTATATATACAGCAGTATGTGGACACCCCTTCATCCACTATATATACAGCAGTATGTGGACACCACTTCATACACTATATATACAGGACACCCCTTCATCCACTATATATACAGGACACCCCTTCATCCACTATATATACAGGACACCCCTTCATACACTATATATACAGGACACCCCTTCATCCACTATATATACAGGACACCCCTTCATCCACTATATATACAGGACACCCCTTCATCCACTATATATACAGGACAACCCTTCATTCACTATATATAAAGGACACCCCTTCATCCACTATATATACAGGACACCCCTTCATCCACTATATATACAGGACACCCCTTCATCCACTATATATACAGGACACCCCTTCAAACACTATATATACAGCAGTATGAGGACACCCCTACATCCACTATATATACAGGACACCCCTTCATCAACTATATATACAGGACACCCCTTCATCCACTATATATACAGGACACCCCTTCATCCACTATATATACAGGCCACCCTTCATCCACTATATATACAGCAGTATGAGGACACCCCTTCATCCACTATATATACAGCAGTATGAGGACACCCCTTCAAACACTATAAATACAGGACACCCCTTCATCCACTATATATACAGGACACCCCTTCATCCACTATATATACAGCAGTCTGAGGACACCCCTTCATCCACTATATATACAGCAGTATGTGGACACCCCTTAATCCACTATATATACAGGACACCCCTTCATCCACTATATATACAGCAGTATGAGGACACCCCTTCATCCACTATATATACAGCAGTATGTGGACACCCCTTCATCCACTATATATACAGGACACCCCTTCATCCACTATATATACAGCAGTATGTGGACACCCCTTCATCCACTATATATACAGGACACCCCTTCATCCACTATATATACAGCAGTATGAGGACACCCCTTCATCCACTATATATACAGGACACCCCTTCATCCACTATATATACAGGACACCCCTTCATCCACTATATATACAGCAGTATGAGGACACCCCTTCATCCACTATATATACAGGACACCCCTTCATCCACTATATATACAGCAGTCTGAGGACACCCCTTCATCCACTATATATACAGCAGTATGTGGACACCCCTTCATCCACTATATATACAGGTCACCCCTTCATCCACTATGTATACAGCAGTATGAGGACACCCCTTCATCCACTATATATACAGGACACCCCTTCATCCACTATATATACAGGACACCCCTTCATCCACTATATATACATTAGTATGTGGACACCCCTTCATCCACTATATATACAGCAGTATGAGGACACCCCTTCATCCACTATATATACAGGACACCCCTTCATCCACTATATATACAGCAGTATGAGGACACCCCTTCATCCACTATATATACAGGACACCCCTTCATACACTATATATACAGGACACCCCTTCATCCACTATATATACAGCAGTATGAGGACACCCTTCAAACACTATATATACAGCAGTATGAGGACACCCCTTCATCCACTATATATACAGGACACCCCTTCATCCACTATATATACAGGACACCCCTTCATCAACTATATATACAGGACACCCCTTCATCCACTATATATACAGGACACCCCTTCATCCACTATATATACAGGACACCCCTTCATCCACTATATATACAGGACACCCCTTCATCCACTATATATACAGCAGTATGAGGACACCCCTTCATCCACTATATATACAGCAGTATGAGGACAACCCTTCATCCACTATATATATAGGACACCCCTTCATCCACTATATATACAGCAGTATGAGGACACCCCTTCATCCACTATATATACAGGACACCCCTTCATCCACTATATATACAGGACACCCCTTCATCCACTATATATACAGGAAACCCCTTCATCCACTATATATACAGCAGTATGTGGACACCCCTTCATCCACTATATACACAGCAGTATGAGGACACCCCTTCATCCACTATATATACAGGACACCCCTTCATCCACTATATATACAGGACACCCCTTCATCCACTATATATACAGCAGTATGTGGACACCCCTTCATCCACTATATATACAGCAGTATGAGGACACCCCTTCATCCACTATATATACAGGACACCCCTTCATCCACTATATATACAGGAAACCCCTTCATCCACTATATATACAGGACACCCCTTCATCCACTATATATACAGCAGTATGTGGACACCCTTCATCCACTATATATACAGCAGTATGAGGACACCCCTTCATCCACTATATATACAGGACACCCCTTCATCCACTATATATACAGCAGTATGAGGACACCCCTTCATCCACTATATATACAGGACACCCCTTCATCCACTATATATACAGCAGTATGAGGACACCCCTTCATCCACTATATATACAGGACACCCCTTCATCCACTATATATACAGCAGTATGTGGACACCCCTTCATACACTATATATACAGGACACCCCTTCATCCACTATATATACAGGACACCCCTTCTTACACTATATATACAGGACACCCCTTCATCCACTATATATACAGCAGTATGTGGACACCCCTTCATCCACTATATATACAGCAGTATGTGGACACCACTTCATACACTATATATACAGGACACCCCTTCATCCACTATATATACAGGACACCCCTTCATCCACTATATATACAGGACACCCCTTCATACACTATATATACAGGACACCCCTTCATCCACTATATATACAGGACACCCCTTCATCCACTATATATACAGGACACCCCTTCATCCACTATATATACAGGACAACCCTTCATTCACTATATATAAAGGACACCCCTTCATCCACTATATATACAGGACACCCCTTCATCCACTATATATACAGGACACCCCTTCATCCACTATATATACAGGACACCCCTTCAAACACTATATATACAGCAGTATGAGGACACCCCTACATCCACTATATATACAGGACACCCCTTCATCAACTATATATACAGGACACCCCTTCATCCACTATATATACAGGACACCCCTTCATCCACTATATATACAGGCCACCCCTTCATCCACTATATATACAGCAGTATGAGGACACCCCTTCATCCACTATATATACAGCAGTATGAGGACACCCCTTCAAACACTATAAATACAGGACACCCCTTCATCCACTATATATACAGGACACCCCTTCATCCACTATATATACAGCAGTCTGAGGACACCCCTTCATCCACTATATATACAGCAGTATGTGGACACCCCTTAATCCACTATATATACAGGACACCCCTTCATCCACTATATATACAGCAGTATGAGGACACCCCTTCATCCACTATATATACAGCAGTATGTGGACACCCCTTCATCCACTATATATACAGGACACCCCTTCATCCACTATATATACAGCAGTATGTGGACACCCCTTCATCCACTATATATACAGGACACCCCTTCATCCACTATATATACAGCAGTATGAGGACACCCCTTCATCCACTATATATACAGGACACCCCTTCATCCACTATATATACAGGACACCCCTTCATCCACTATATATACAGCAGTATGAGGACACCCCTTCATCCACTATATATACAGGACACCCCTTCATCCACTATATATACAGCAGTCTGAGGACACCCCTTCATCCACTATATATACAGCAGTATGTGGACACCCCTTCATCCACTATATATACAGGTCACCCCTTCATCCACTATATATACAGCAGTATGAGGACACCCCTTCATCCACTATATATACAGGACACCCCTTCATCCACTATATATACAGGACACCCCTTCATCCACTATATATACATTAGTATGTGGACACCCCTTCATCCACTATATATACAGCAGTATGAGGACACCCCTTCATCCACTATATATACAGGACACCCCTTCATCCACTATATATACAGCAGTATGAGGACACCCCTTCATCCACTATATATACAGGACACCCCTTCATACACTATATATACAGGACACCCCTTCATCCACTATATATACAGCAGTATGAGGACACCCTTCAAACACTATATATACAGCAGTATGAGGACACCCCTTCATCCACTATATATACAGGACACCCCTTCATCCACTATATATACAGGACACCCCTTCATCAACTATATATACAGGACACCCCTTCATCCACTATATATACAGGACACCCCTTCATCCACTATATATACAGGACACCCCTTCATCCACTATATATACAGGACACCCCTTCATCCACTATATATACAGCAGTATGAGGACACCCCTTCATCCACTATATATACAGGACACCCCTTCATCCACTATATATACAGCAGTATGTGGACACCCCTTCATCCACTATATATACAGCAGTATGTGGACACCCCTTCATCCACTATATATACAGCAGTATGTGGACACCCCTTCATCCACTATATATACAGCAGTATGAGGACACCCCTTCATCCACTATATATACAGGACACCCCTTCATCCACTATATATACAGCAGTCTGAGGACACCCCTTCAAACACTATATATACAGGACACCCCTTCATCCACTATATATACAGCAGTATGAGGACACCCCTTCATCCACTATATATACAGCAGTATGAGGACACCCCTTCATACACTATATATACAGGACACCCCTTCATCCACTATATATACAGCAGTATGAGGACACCCCTTCATCCACTATATATACAGGACACCCCTTCATCCACTATATATACAGGACACCCCTTCATCCACTATATATACAGCAGTATGTGGACACCCCTTATAAATATAAAATATTTATATTAAATATATCCCATTTAGCAGACGCTTTTGTCCAAAGCGACTTACAAGTCGGCTGGGGCCACTACTTTTTTACATATGGGTGGCCCCAGCGTGAATCGAACCCACGACGCTTGGCGTTGCAAGCGCCATGCTCTACCGACTGAGCCACACAGGACCCCTTCATACACTATATATACAGGACACCCCTTCATCCACTATATATACAGGACACCCCTTCATCCACTATATATACAGGACACTCCTTCATCCACTATATATACAGGACACCCCTTCATACACTATATATACAGCAGTATGTGGACACCCCTTCATCCACTATATATACAGGACACCCCTTCATCCACTATATATACAGGACACCCCTTCATACACTATATATACAGGACACCCCTTCATCCACTATATATACAGCAGTATGAGGACACCCCTTCATCCACTATATATACAGGACACCCCTTCATACACTATATATACAGGACACCCCTTCATCCACTATATATACAGCAGTATGAGGACACCCCTTCATCCACTATATATACAGGACACCCCTTCATACACTATATATACAGGACACCCCTTCATCCACTATATATACAGCAGTATGAGGACACCCATTCATCCACTATATATACAGGACACCCCTTCATCCACTATAAATACAGGACACCCCTTCATCCACTATATATACAGCAGTATGAGGACACCCATTCATCCACTATATATACAGGACACCCCTTCATCCACTATATATACAGCAGTATGAGGACATCCCTTCATCCACTATATATACAGGACACCCCTTCATCCACTATATATTCAGCAGTCTGAGGACACCCCTTCATCCACTATATATACAGCAGTATGAGGACACCCCTTCATCCACTATATATACAGCAGTATGAGGACACCCCTTCATCCACTATATATACAGCAGTATGAGGACACCCCTTCATCCACTATATATACAGGACACCCCTTCATCCACTATATATACAGCAGTATGTGGACACCCCTTCATCCACTATATATACAGGACACCCCTTCATCCACTATATATACAGCAGTATGAGGACACCCCTTCATCCTCTATATATACAGGACACCCCTTCATCCACTATATATACAGGACACCCCTTCATCCACTATATATACAGGACACCCCTTCATCCACTATATATACAGGACACCCCTTCATCCA
This sequence comes from Oncorhynchus masou masou, assembly GCF_036934945.1. NCBI lineage: Eukaryota > Metazoa > Chordata > Actinopteri > Salmoniformes > Salmonidae > Oncorhynchus > Oncorhynchus masou. Next base: position 88,793 of record NW_027008341.1, on the reverse strand, counting down.
CTATATATATACAGGCCACCCCTTCATCCACTATATATACAGCAGTATGAGGACACCCCTTCATCCACTATTTATACAGGACACCCCTTCATCCACTATATATACAGCAGTATGAGGACACCCCTTCATCCACTATATATACAGGACACCCCTTCATCCACTATATATACAGCAGTATGAGGACACCCCTTCATCCACTATATATACAGGACACCCCTTCATCCACTATATATACAGGACACCCCTTCATCCACTATATATACAGGACACCCCTTCATCCACTATATATATACAGCAGTATGAGGACACCCCTTCATCCACTATATATACAGGACACCCCTTCATCCACTATATATACAGGACACCCCTTCATCCACTATATATATACAGCAGTATGAGGACACCCCTTCATCCACTATATATACAGGACACCCCTTCATACACTATATATACAGGACACCCCTTCATCCACTATATATACAGGACACCCCTTCATCCACTATATATACAGGTCACCCCTTCATCCACTATATATACAGCAGTATGAGGACACCCCTTCATCCACTATATATACAGGACACCCCTTCATCCACTATATATACAGGACACCCCTTCATCCACTATATATACATTAGTATGTGGACACCCCTTCATCCACTATATATACAGCAGTATGAGGACACCCCTTCATCCACTATATATACAGGACACCCCTTCATCCACTATATATATACAGCAGTATGAGGACACCCCTTCATCCACTATATATACAGGACACCCCTTCATCCACTATATATACAGGACACCCCTTCATCCACTATATATACAGGACACCCCTTCATCCACTATATATACAGGACACCCCTTCATCCACTATATATACAGGACACCCCTTCATCCACTATATATACAGCAGTATGAGGACACCCCTTCATCCACTATATATACAGGACACCCCTTCATCCACTATATATACAGCAGTATGTGGACACCCCTTCATCCACTATATATACAGCAGTATGTGGACACCCCTTCATCCACTATATATACAGCAGTATGTGGACACCCTTCATCCACTATATATACAGCAGTATGAGTACACCCCTTCATCCACTATATATACAGGACACCCCTTCATCCACTATATATACAGCAGTCTGAGGACACCCCTTCAAACACTATATATACAGGACACCCCTTCATCCACTATATATACAGCACAATGAGTAATCCCCTAAATACACTTCATATTGAGGACACCCCTTCATCCACTATATATACAGCAGTATGAGGACACCCCTTCATACACTATATATACAGGACACCCCTTCATCCACTATATATACAGCAGTATGAGGACACCCCTTCATCCACTATATATACAGGACACCCTTCATCCACTATATATACAGGACAGCCCTTCATCCACTATATATACAGCAGTATGTGGACACCCCTTCATACACTATATATACAGGACACCCCTTCATCCACTATATATACAGGACACCCCTTCATCCACTATATATACAGGACACCCCTTCATCCACTATATATACAGGACACCCCTTCATCCACTATATATACAGGACACCCCTTCATCCACTATATATACAGGACACCCCTTCATCCACTATATATACAGGACAGCCCTTCATCCACTATATATACAGCAGTATGTGGACACCCCTTCATCCACTATATATACAGGACACCCCTTCATCCACTATATATACAGGACACCCCTTCATCCACTATATATACAGGACACCCCTTCATCCACTATATATACAGGACACCTCTTCATCCACTATATATACAGCAGTATGTGGACACCCCTTCATCCACTATATATACAGCAGAATGAGGACACCCCTTCATCCACTATATATACAGCAGTATGAGGACACCCCTTCATCCACTATATATACAGCAGTATGAGGACACCCCTTCATCCACTATATATACAGGACAGCCCTTCATCCACTATATATACAGCAGTATGTGGACACCCCTTCATCCACTATATATACAGGACACCCCTTCATCCACTATATATACAGGACACCCCTTCATCCACTATATATACAGGACACCCCTTCATCCACTATATATACAGGACACCTCTTCATCCACTATATATACAGCAGTATGTGGACACCCCTTCATCCACTATATATACAGCAGAATGAGGACACCCCTTCATCCACTATATATACAGCAGTATGAGGACACCCCTTCATCCACTATATATACAGGACACCCCTTCATCCACTATATATACAGCAGTATGTGGACACCCCTTCATCCACTATATATACAGCAGTATGTGGACACCCCTTCATCCACTATATATACAGCAGTATGTGGACACCCCTTCATCCACTATATATACAGCAGTATGAGTACACCCCTTCATCCACTATATATACAGGACACCCCTTCATCCACTATATATACAGCAGTCTGAGGACACCCCTTCAAACACTATATATACAGGACACCCCTTCATCCACTATATATACAGCAGTATGAGGACACCCCTTCATCCACTATATATACAGCAGTATGAGGACACCCCTTCATACACTATATATACAGGACACCCCTTCATCCACTATATATACAGCAGTATGAGGACACCCCTTCATCCACTATATATACAGGACACCCCTTCATCCACTATATATACAGGACAGCCCTTCATCCACTATATATACAGCAGTATGTGGACACCCCTTCATACACTATATATACAGGACACCCCTTCATCCACTATATATACAGGACACCCCTTCATCCACTATATATACAGGACACCCCTTCATCCACTATATATACAGGACACCCCTTCATCCACTATATATACAGGACACCCCTTCATCCACTATATATACAGGACACCCCTTCATCCACTATATATACAGGACACCCCTTCATCCACTATATATACAGGACAGCCCTTCATCCACTATATATACAGCAGTATGTGGACACCCCTTCATCCACTATATATACAGGACACCCCTTCATCCACTATATATACAGGACACCCCTTCATCCACTATATATACAGGACACCCCTTCATCCACTATATATACAGGACACCTCTTCATCCACTATATATACAGCAGTATGTGGACACCCCTTCATCCACTATATATACAGCAGAATGAGGACACCCCTTCATCCACTATATATACAGCAGTATGAGGACACCCCTTCATCCACTATATATACAGCAGTATGAGGACACCCCTTCATCCACTATATATACAGGACAGCCCTTCATCCACTATATATACAGCAGTATGTGGACACCCCTTCATCCACTATATATACAGGACACCCCTTCATCCACTATATATACAGGACACCCCTTCATCCACTATATATACAGGACACCCCTTCATCCACTATATATACAGGACACCTCTTCATCCACTATATATACAGCAGTATGTGGACACCCCTTCATCCACTATATATACAGCAGAATGAGGACACCCCTTCATCCACTATATATACAGCAGTATGAGGACACCCCTTCATCCACTATATATACAGCAGTATGAGGACACCCCTTCATCCACTATATATACAGGACACCCCTTCATCCACTATATATACAGCAGTATGTGGACACCCCTTCATCCACTATATATACAGGACACCCCTTCATCCACTATATATACAGCAGTATGAGGACACCCCTTCATCCTCTATATATACAGGACACCCCTTCATCCACTATATATACAGGACACCCCTTCATCCACTATATATACAGCAGTATGAGGACACCCCTTCATCCACTATATATACAGGCCACCCCTTCATCCACTATATATACAGGACACCCCTTCATCCACTATATATACAGGACACCCCTTCATCCACTATATATACAGGAAACCCCTTCATCCACTATATATACAGGACACCCCTTCATCCACTATATATATACAGGCCACCCCTTCATCCACTATATATACAGCAGTCTGAGGACACCACTTCATCCACTATATATACAGGAAACCCCTTCATCCACTATATATACAGCAGTATGTGGACACCCCTTCATCCACTATATATACAGCAGTATGAGGACACCCCTTCATCCACTATATATACAGGACACCCCTTCATCCACTATATATACAGCAGTCTGAGGACACCCCTTCATCCACTATATATACAGCAGTATGTGGACACCCCTTCATCCACTATATATACAGGTCACCCCTTCATCCACTATATATACAGCAGTATGAGGACACCCCTTCATCCACTATATATACAGGACACCCCTTCATCCACTATATATACAGGACACCCCTTCATCCACTATATATACATTAGTATGTGGACACCCCTTCATCCACTATATATACAGCAGTATGAGGACACCCCTTCATCCACTATATATACAGGACACCCCTTCATCCACTATATATACAGCAGTATGAGGACACCCCTTCATCCACTATATATACAGGACACCCCTTCATCCACTATATATACAGGACACCCCTTCATCCACTATATATACAGGACACCCCTTCATCCACTATATATACAGGACACCCCTTCATCCACTATATATACAGGACACCCCTTCATCCACTATATATACAGGACACCCCTTCATCCACTATATATACAGCAGTATGAGGACACCCCTTCATCCACTATATATACAGGACACCCCTTCATCCACTATATATACAGCAGTATGTGGACACCCCTTCATCCACTATATATACAGCAGTATGTGGACACCCCTTCATCCACTATATATACAGCAGTATGTGGACACCCCTTCATCCACTATATATACAGCAGTATGAGGACACCCCTTCATCCACTATATATACAGGACACCCCTTCATCCACTATATATACAGCAGTCTGAGGACACCCCTTCAAACACTATATATACAGGACACCCCTTCATCCACTATATATACAGGACACCCCTTCATCCACTATATATACAGGACACCCCTTCATCCACTATATATACAGGACACCCCTTCATCCACTATATATACAGGACACCCCTTCATCCACTATATATACAGGACAGCCCTTCATCCACTATATATACAGCAGTATGTGGACACCCCTTCATCCACTATATATACAGGACACCCCTTCATCCACTATATATACAGGACACCCCTTCATCCACTATATATACAGGACACCCCTTCATCCACTATATATACAGGACACCTCTTCATCCACTATATATACAGCAGTATGTGGACACCCCTTCATCCACTATATATACAGCAGAATGAGGACACCCCTTCATCCACTATATATACAGCAGTATGAGGACACCCCTTCATCCACTATATATACAGCAGTATGAGGACACCCCTTCATCCACTATATATACAGGACAGCCCTTCATCCACTATATATACAGCAGTATGTGGACACCCCTTCATCCACTATATATACAGGACACCCCTTCATCCACTATATATACAGGACACCCCTTCATCCACTATATATACAGGACACCCCTTCATCCACTATATATACAGGACACCTCTTCATCCACTATATATACAGCAGTATGTGGACACCCCTTCATCCACTATATATACAGCAGAATGAGGACACCCCTTCATCCACTATATATACAGCAGTATGAGGACACCCCTTCATCCACTATATATACAGGACACCCCTTCATCCACTATATATACAGCAGTATGTGGACACCCCTTCATCCACTATATATACAGCAGTATGTGGACACCCCTTCATCCACTATATATACAGCAGTATGTGGACACCCCTTCATCCACTATATATACAGCAGTATGAGTACACCCCTTCATCCACTATATATACAGGACACCCCTTCATCCACTATATATACAGCAGTCTGAGGACACCCCTTCAAACACTATATATACAGGACACCCCTTCATCCACTATATATACAGCAGTATGAGGACACCCCTTCATCCACTATATATACAGCAGTATGAGGACACCCCTTCATACACTATATATACAGGACACCCCTTCATCCACTATATATACAGCAGTATGAGGACACCCCTTCATCCACTATATATACAGGACACCCCTTCATCCACTATATATACAGGACAGCCCTTCATCCACTATATATACAGCAGTATGTGGACACCCCTTCATACACTATATATACAGGACACCCCTTCATCCACTATATATACAGGACACCCCTTCATCCACTATATAAACAGGACACCCCTTCATACACTATATATATACAGGACACCCCTTCATCCACTATATATACAGGACACCCCTTCATCCACTATATATACAGGACACCCCTTCATCCACTATATATACAGGACACCCCTTCATCCACTATATATACAGGACAGCCCTTCATCCACTATATATACAGCAGTATGTGGACACCCCTTCATCCACTATATATACAGGACACCCCTTCATCCACTATATATACAGGACACCCCTTCATCCACTATATATACAGGACACCCCTTCATCCACTATATATACAGGACACCTCTTCATCCACTATATATACAGCAGTATGTGGACACCCCTTCATCCACTATATATACAGCAGAATGAGGACACCCCTTCATCCACTATATATACAGCAGTATGAGGACACCCCTTCATCCACTATATATACAGCAGTATGAGGACACCCCTTCATCCACTATATATACAGGACAGCCCTTCATCCACTATATATACAGCAGTATGTGGACACCCCTTCATCCACTATATATACAGGACACCCCTTCATCCACTATATATACAGGACACCCCTTCATCCACTATATATACAGGACACCCCTTCATCCACTATATATACAGGACACCTCTTCATCCACTATATATACAGCAGTATGTGGACACCCCTTCATCCACTATATATACAGCAGAATGAGGACACCCCTTCATCCACTATATATACAGCAGTATGAGGACACCCCTTCATCCACTATATATACAGCAGTATGAGGACACCCCTTCATCCACTATATATACAGGACACCCCTTCATCCACTATATATACAGCAGTATGTGGACACCCCTTCATCCACTATATATACAGGACACCCCTTCATCCACTATATATACAGCAGTATGAGGACACCCCTTCATCCTCTATATATACAGGACACCCCTTCATCCACTATATATACAGGACACCCCTTCATCCACTATATATACAGCAGTATGAGGACACCCCTTCATCCACTATATATACAGGCCACCCCTTCATCCACTATATATACAGGACACCCCTTCATCCACTATATATACAGGACACCCCTTCATCCACTATATATACAGGAAACCCCTTCATCCACTATATATACAGGACACCCCTTCATCCACTATATATATACAGGCCACCCCTTCATCCACTATATATACAGCAGTCTGAGGACACCACTTCATCCACTATATATACAGGAACCCCCTTCATCCACTATATATACAGCAGTATGTGGACACCCCTTCATCCACTATATATACAGCAGTATGAGGACACCCCTTCATCCACTATATATACAGGACACCCCTTCATCCACTATATATACAGCAGTCTGAGGACACCCCTTCATCCACTATATATACAGCAGTATGTGGACACCCCTTCATCCACTATATATACAGGTCACCCCTTCATCCACTATATATACAGCAGTATGAGGACACCCCTTCATCCACTATATATACAGGACACCCCTTCATCCACTATATATACAGGACACCCCTTCATCCACTATATATACATTAGTATGTGGACACCCCTTCATCCACTATATATACAGCAGTATGAGGACACCCCTTCATCCACTATATATACAGGACACCCCTTCATCCACTATATATACAGCAGTATGAGGACACCCCTTCATCCACTATATATACAGGACACCCCTTCATCCACTATATATACAGGACACCCCTTCATCCACTATATATACAGGACACCCCTTCATCCACTATATATACAGGACACCCCTTCATCCACTATATATACAGGACACCCCTTCATCCACTATATATACAGGACACCCCTTCATCCACTATATATACAGCAGTATGAGGACACCCCTTCATCCACTATATATACAGGACACCCCTTCATCCACTATATATACAGCAGTATGTGGACACCCCTTCATCCACTATATATACAGCAGTATGTGGACACCCCTTCATCCACTATATATACAGCAGTATGTGGACACCCCTTCATCCACTATATATACAGCAGTATGAGGACACCCCTTCATCCACTATATATACAGGACACCCCTTCATCCACTATATATACAGCAGTCTGAGGACACCCCTTCAAACACTATATATACAGGACACCCCTTCATCCACTACATATACAGCAGTATGAGGACACCCCTTCATCCACTATATATACAGCAGTATGAGGACACCCCTTCATACACTATATATACAGGACACCCCTTCATCCACTATATATACAGCAGTATGAGGACACCCCTTCATCCACTATATATACAGGACACCCCTTCATCCACTATATATACAGGACACCCCTTCATCCACTATATATACAGCAGTATGTGGACACCCCTTCATACACTATATATACAGGACACCCCTTCATCCACTATATATACAGGACACCCCTTCATCCACTATATATACAGCAGTATGAGGGCACCCCTTCATCCACTATATATACAGCAGTATGTGGACACCCCTTCATCCACTATATATACAGGACACCCCTTCATCCACTATATATACAGGACACCCCTTCATCCACTATATATACAGCAGTATGAGGACACCCCTTCATCCACTATATATACAGGACACCCCTTCATCCACTATATATACAGGACACCCCTTCATCCACTATATATACAGCAGTATGAGGACACCCCTTCATCCACTATATATACAGGACACCCCTTCATCCACTATATATACAGGACACCCCTTCATCCACTATATATACAGCAGTATGTGGACACCCCTTCATCCACTATATATACAGGACACCCCTTCATCCACTATATATACAGGACACCCCTTCATCCACTATATATATAGGACACCCCTTCATCCACTATATATACAGCAGTATGTGGACACCCCTTCATCCACTATATATACAGGACACCCCTTCATCCACTATATATACAGGACACCCCTTCATCCACTATATATACAGGACACCTCTTCATCCACTATATATACAGCAGTATGTGGACACCCCTTCATCCACTATATATACAGCAGAATGAGGACACCCCTTCATCCACTATATATACAGCAGTATGAGGACACCCCTTCATCCACTATATATACAGCAGTATGAGGACACCCCTTCATCCACTATATATACAGGACACCCCTTCATCCACTATATATACAGCAGTATGTGGACACCCCTTCATCCACTATATATACAGGACACCCCTTCATCCACTATATATACAGCAGTATGAGGACACCCCTTCATCCTCTATATATACAGGACACCCCTTCATCCACTATATATACAGGACACCCCTTCATCCACTATATATACAGCAGTATGAGGACACCCCTTCATCCACTATATATACAGGCCACCCCTTCATCCACTATATATACAGGACACCCCTTCATCCACTATATATACAGGACACCCCTTCATCCACTATATATACAGGAAACCCCTTCATCCACTATATATACAGGACACCCCTTCATCCACTATATATATACAGGCCACCCCTTCATCCACTATATATACAGCAGTCTGAGGACACCACTTCATCCACTATATATACAGGAAACCCCTTCATCCACTATATATACAGCAGTATGTGGACACCCCTTCATCCACTATATATACAGCAGTATGAGGACACCCCTTCATCCACTATATATACAGGACACCCCTTCATCCACTATATATACAGCAGTCTGAGGACACCCCTTCATCCACTATATATACAGCAGTATGTGGACACCCCTTCATCCACTATATATACAGGTCACCCCTTCATCCACTATATATACAGCAGTATGAGGACACCCCTTCATCCACTATATATACAGGACACCCCTTCATCCACTATATATACAGGACACCCCTTCATCCACTATATATACATTAGTATGTGGACACCCCTTCATCCACTATATATACAGCAGTATGAGGACACCCCTTCATCCACTATATATACAGGACACCCCTTCATCCACTATATATACAGCAGTATGAGGACACCCCTTCATCCACTATATATACAGGACACCCCTTCATCCACTATATATACAGGACACCCCTTCATCCACTATATATACAGGACACCCCTTCATCCACTATATATACAGGACACCCCTTCATCCACTATATATACAGGACACCCCTTCATCCACTATATATACAGGACACCCCTTCATCCACTATATATACAGCAGTATGAGGACACCCCTTCATCCACTATATATACAGGACACCCCTTCATCCACTATATATACAGCAGTATGTGGACACCCCTTCATCCACTATATATACAGCAGTATGTGGACACCCCTTCATCCACTATATATACAGCAGTATGTGGACACCCCTTCATCCACTATATATACAGCAGTATGAGGACACCCCTTCATCCACTATATATACAGGACACCCCTTCATCCACTATATATACAGCAGTCTGAGGACACCCCTTCAAACACTATATATACAGGACACCCCTTCATCCACTATATATACAGCAGTATGAGGACACCCCTTCATCCACTATATATACAGCAGTATGAGGACACCCCTTCATACACTATATATACAGGACACCCCTTCATCCACTATATATACAGCAGTATGAGGACACCCCTTCATCCACTATATATACAGGACACCCCTTCATCCACTATATATACAGGACACCCCTTCATCCACTATATATACAGCAGTATGTGGACACCCCTTCATACACTATATATACAGGACACCCCTTCATCCACTATATATACAGGACACCCCTTCATCCACTATATATACAGCAGTATGAGGGCACCCCTTCATCCACTATATATACAGCAGTATGTGGACACCCCTTCATCCACTATATATACAGGACACCCCTTCATCCACTATATATACAGGACACCCCTTCATCCACTATATATACAGCAGTATGAGGACACCCCTTCATCCACTATATATACAGGACACCCCTTCATCCACTATATATACAGGACACCCCTTCATCCACTATATATACAGCAGTATGAGGACACCCCTTCATCCACTATATATACAGGACACCCCTTCATCCACTATATATACAGGACACCCCTTCATCCACTATATATACAGCAGTATGTGGACACCCCTTCATCCACTATATATACAGGACACCCCTTCATCCACTATATATACAGGACACCCCTTCATCCACTATATATATAGGACACCCCTTCATCCACTATATATACAGCAGTATGTGGACACCCCTTCATCCACTATATATACAGGTCACCCCTTCATCCACTATATATACAGGACACCCCTTCATACACTATATATACAGGACACCCCTTCATCCACTATATATACAGGACACCCCTTCATCCACTATATATACAGGAAACCCCTTCATCCACTATATATACAGGACACCCCTTCATCCACTATATATACAGGACACCTCTTCATCCACTATATATACAGCAGTATGAGGACACCCCTTCATCCACTATATATACAGGACACCTCTTCATCCACTATATATACAGCAGTATGTGGACCCCCCTTCATCCACTATATATACAGCAGAATGAGGACACCCCTTCATCCACTATATATACAGGACACCCCTTCATCCACTATATATACAGCAGTATGAGGACACCCCTTCATCCACTATATATACAGCAGAATGAGGACACCCCTTCATCCACTATATATACAGCAGTATGTGGACACCCCTTCATACACTATATATACAGGACACCCCTTCATCCACTATATATACAGGACACCCCTTCATCCACTATATATACAGGACACCTCTTCATCCACTATATATACAGCAGTATGAGGACACCCCTTCATCCACTATATATACAGCAGTATGAGGTTTATTCTAAGATACTTTTGGGTATAGTGTATGTGGACAACCTTTCAAATTAGTGGATTCGGCTATTTCAGCCAAGACAAACATGGGCAGTAGAGTGGCCTTACTGAAGAGCTCAGTGACTTTCAACGTGGCACCGTCATAAGATGCCATCTTTCCAACAAGTCAATTCGTCAAATTCCTGTCCTGCTAGAGCTGCCCTGGTCAACTGGAAGTGCTTTTATTGTGAAGTGGAAACGTCTAGGAGCAACAACGGCTCAGTCGCGAAGTGGTAGTCCACACAAGCTCACAGAACAGGACAGCCGAGGGCTGAAGCACGTAGAGCGTAAAAATGGTCTGTCCTCGGTTGCAACACTCACTACCGAGAACCAAACTACCTCTGGAAGCAACATCTGTTCGTCGGGAGCTTCATGAAAATGGGTTTCCGTGGCCGAGCAGCCGCACACAAGCCTAAGATCACCATGCGCAATGCTAAGCGTTGGCTGGATGTAAAGCTCGCTGCCATTGGACTCTGGAGTAGTGGAAATGGAGTGATGAATCACGCTTCACCATCTGGCAGTCCAACTGACGAAATCTGGGTTTGGCGGATGCTCGGAAAACTCTTATATTCCCCAATGCATAGTGCCAACTGTAAAGTTTGGTGGAGGATAAATAATGGCCTGTGGCTGTTTTTCATGGTTCAAGTCCCTAAGTTCCAGTGAAGGGAAATCTTAACGCTTCAGCATACAATGACAGTCTAGGTGATTCTGTGCTTCCAACTTTGTGGCGACAGTTTGGGGAAGGCTCTTTCCTGTCCAGGATGACACTGTCCCCGTGCACAAAGCGAGGTCCATACAGAAATGGTTTTGTGTCGAGATCGTTGTGGAAGAATTTGACTGGCCTGCACACAGCCCTGACCTCAAACCCCTCGAAAACCTTTGGGGATGAATTGGAACGCCGTCTACGAGCCAGGCCTAGCCACCCAACATCAGTACCCAACCTCACTAATGCTCCTGTGGCTTTAGTGCCTCTGCAGAAATGTTCCAACATCTAGTGGAAAGCCTTCCCAGAAGAGTGGAGGCTGTTATAGCAGCAATGTTCCAACATCTAGTGGAAAGCCTTCCCAGAAGAGTGGAGGCTGTTATAGCAGCAATGTTCCAACATCTAGTGGAAAGCCTTCCCAGAAGAGTGGAGGCTGTTATAGCAGCAATGTTCCAACATCTAGTGGAAAGCCTTCCCAGAAGAGTGGAGGCTGTTATAGCAGCAATGTTCCAACATCTAGTGGAAAGCCTTCCCAGAAGAGTGGAGGCTGTTATAGCAGCAATGTTCCAACATCTAGTGGAAAGCCTTCCCAGAAGAGTGGAGGCTGTTATAGCAGCAATGTTCCAACATCTAGTGGAAAGCCTTCCCAGAAGAGTGGAGGCTATTATAGCAGCAATGTTCCAACATCTAGTGGAAAGCCTTCCCAGAGGAGTGGAGGCTGTTACAGCAGCAATGTTCCAACATCTAGTAGAAAGCCTTCCCAGAAGAGTGGAGGCTGTTACAGCAGCAATGTTCCAACATCTAGTAGAAAGCCTTCCTAGAAGAGTGGAGGTTGTTATAGCAGCAATGTTCCAACATCTAGTGGAAAGCCTTCCCAGAAGAGCGGAGGCTGTTATAGCAGCAATATTCCA
>NW_027008341.1:62500-70000 GCF_036934945.1 Oncorhynchus masou masou | reverse complement strand
ATCAGTGAGTATGTGCAGGATGGGGGAATGAATCCCTGGATCAGCTCTGTTCAGACTGACCCTGGCACTTCCTGTCAGCTGGACGACAAACACACCGAGAGGAGAGGAGGTACTGCTAACCCACGGAAACAAACCCCCAGAAGGATTCACATGCAAGAGCTGAGAGCTGTATATGTATATATATATGTGTGTGTATATATCACCATATACAAGGGTTACAATGAAACTGTCCCAATGTACTGCAGCACTGAACTGCTGTCCCAACCTCCCACATCTGATGGACAACAGCAGAGACTAGACTGAACTGCTGTCCCAACCTCCCACATCTGATGGACAACAGTAGAGACTAGACTGAACTGCTATCCCAACCTCCCAGATCTGATGGACAACAGCAGAGACTAGACTGAACTGCTGTCCCAACCTCCCAGATCTGATGGACAACAGCAGAGACTAGACTGAACTGCTGTCCCAACCTCCCACATCTGATGGACAACAGCAGAGACTAGACTGCTGTCCCAACCTCCCAGACCTGATGGACAACCAACCTCCCAGACCTGATGGACAACAGCAGAGACTAGACTGCTGTCCCAACCTCCCAGACCTGAAGGACAACAGCAGATACTAGACTGCTGTCCCAACCTCCCAGATCTGATGGACAACAGCAGAGACTGAACTGATGTCGCAACCTCCCAGATCTGATGGACAACAGTAGAGACTGAACTGTTGTCCCAACCTCCCAGACCTGATGGACAACAGCAGAGACTAGACTGCTGTCCCAACCTCCCAGATCTGATGGACAACAGCAGAGACTGAACTGATGTCCCAACCTCCCAGATCTGATGGACAACAGTAGAGACTGAACTGTTGTCCCAACCTACCAGATCTGATGGACAACAGCAGAGACTAGACTGAACTGCTGTCCCAACCTCCCAGATCTGATGGACAACAGTAGAGACTGAACTGATGTCCCCACCTCCCAGATCTGATGGACACCAGCAGAGACTAGACTGAACTGCTGTCCCAACCTCCCAGACCTGATGGACAACAGCAGAGACTAGACTGAACTGCTGTCCCAACCTCCCAGATCTGATGGACAACAGTAGAGACTAGACTGAACTGCTGTCCCAACCTCCCAGATCTGATGGACAACAGTAGAGACTGAACTGCTGTCCCAACCTCCCAGATCTGATGGACAACAGCAGAGACTAGACTGAACTGCTGTCCCAACCTCCCAGATCTGATGGACAACAGCAGAGACTAGACTGCTGTCCCAACCTCCCAGACCTGATGGACAACAGCAGAGACTAGAATGCTATCCCAACCTCCCAGATCTGATGGACAACAGCAGAGACTAGACTGAACTGCTGTCCCAACCTCCCAGACCTGATGGACAACAGCAGAGACCAGAGAAGAGAGAAACGGGTAAACAGAAGAAGAGAGGAAGCGCAGGAATGGAGGATGGCCTTGATAAGCAGCTGTTTTCTCTCCATCTGGTATTTCTCCCCTGGGGACAATGGTGAAGAAGTATTCAACCTACAGTTAACAGACACCCACTACAGAAAACAACAACAGAATAGAAGAGGAGGGGAGGAGAGAGAAGAGGAGGGGAGGAGAGGTAGAGGAGAGGGCAGCGGAGGAGAGAGGAGAGGGCAGGGGAGGAGAGGTAGAGGGCAGGGGAGGAGAGGTAGAGGAGAGGGCAGGGGAGGAGAGAGAAGAGGAGGGGAGGAGAGGTAGAGGGCAGGGGAGGAGAGGTAGAGGAGAGGGCAGGGGAGGAGAGAGGAGAGGGCAGGGGAGGAGAGGTAGAGGGCAGGGGAGGAGAGGTAGAGGAGAGGGCAGGGGAGGAGAGAGATGAGGAGGGGAGGAGAGGTAGAGGAGAGAGCAGCGGAGGGGAGGAGAGGGCAGGGGAGGAGGGGAGCTAGAGGAGAGGAGGGGAGGAGAGAGAAGAGGAGGGGAGGAGAAGAAGAGAGGTAGAGGAGAGGGCAGGGGAGGGGAGGAGAGGTGTAGAAGAGGGCAGGGGAGGAGAGGTGGGGAGGAAACCACATCTCTCTCCCTGTTTTGTCAACATGCATCTCCCTCTGGACTTCCCAAGGTCTCAGACGTGTTCTTATCAGGAGGCGAGGAGAGGAGGAGAGGAGGGAGGAGGAGAGGAGGGAGGAGGAGAGGAGGGGAAGGAGGAGAGGAGAAGAGGAGGGGAGGGAGGAGGAGAGGAGGGAGGAGGAGAGGAGAGGAAGGAGGAGAAGAGGAGGGGAGGGAGGGGAGAGGAGGAGATGAGAGGAGGGAGGAGGAGAGGAGAGGAGGGAGGAGGAGAGGAGGGGAAGGAGGAGAGGAGAAGAGGAGGGGAGGGAGGAGGAGAGGAGGGAGGAGGGGAGGAGAGGAAGGAGGAGAAGAGGAGGGGAGGGAGGGAGGAGAGGAGGGGAGGGAGGGAGGAGAGAAGAGGAGGGGAGGGAGGAGGAGGGGAGGGAGGAGGAGAGAAGAGGAAGGAGGAGAAGAGGAGGGGAGGGAGGAGGAGAGAAGAGGAAGGAGGAGAAGAGGAGGGGAGGGAGGAGGAGAGGAGGAGATGAGAGGAAGAGAGGAGGGAGGAGGGGAGGAGAGGAGAAGAGGGAGGGAGGAGGAGAGGAGGAGATGAGAGGAGAGGAGGGAGGAGAAGAGGAGGAGAAGAGGAGGAGAGGAGGAGAGGAGGGAGGAGAGGAGAGGAGGGAGGAGGGGAGGAGGAGAGGAGAGGAGGGGAGGGAGGAGAGGAGGGAGGGAGGAGGAGAGGAGGAGAGGAGAGGAAGGAGGAGAAGAGGAGGGGAGGGAGGAGGAGAGAAGAGGAAGGAGGAGAAGAGGAGGGGAGGGAGGAGGAGGAGGAGGGAGATGAGAGGAAGAGAGGAGGGAGGAGGGGAGGGAGAGGAGAAGAGGGAGGGAGGAGGAGAGGAGGAGATGAGAGGAGAGGAGGGAGGAGAAGAGGAGGAGAAGAGGAGGGAGGAGGAGAGGAGGGAGGAGAGGAGGGAGGAGAGGAGGGAGGAGGGGAGGAGAGAGGAGAGGAGGGAGGAGGAGAGGAGGGGAGGAGGGAGGAGAGGAGGAGAGGAGAGGAAGGAGGAGAAGAGGAGGGGAGGGAGGAGGAGAGAAGAGGAAGGAGGAGAAGAGGAGGGGAGGGAGGAGGAGATGAGAGGAAGAGAGGAGGGAGGAGGGGAGGAGAGGAGAAGAGGGAGGGAGGAGGAGAGGAGGAGATGAGAGGAGAGGAGATGAGAGGAGAGGAGGGAGGAGAAGAGGAGGGAGGAGAGGAGGGAGGAGAGGAGAGGAGAGGAGGGAGGAGGGGAGGAGAGAGGAGAGGAGAGGAGGGAGGAGGAGAGGAGGGAGGAGGAGAGGAGGGAGGAGAGGAGAGGAAGGAGGAGAAGAGGAGAGGAGTGAGGAGGAGAGGACAATTAATTCCTACCAGTGCCCCAGGAGATGTTGACTAGCTACTTGCCAGCCACGCCAACTGGGTTAGGAGTCAGCAGAGCCTCTTGTCTGTCCTAACTAAGCCTACTTTCCAAATGGCCCTCTATTCCCCATGTAGTTCACTACTGTTGACCCGGGCCCATAAAAGTATAAAACAACCAGAATGGGAAAAACATCGAAATCACGAATGTGTGTGATGTAATAATAGCCTAATAACTATAACAGCCTAATAATTATAATAACTACAATAGCCTAATAATTATAATAACTATAATAGCCTAATAACTATAACAGCCTAATAATTATAACAGCCTAATAACTATAATAACTATAATAGCCTAATAACTAATAATAGCCTAATAACTCTAATAACTATAATAGCCTAATAACTAATAATAGCCTAATAACTATAATAACTATAATAGCCTAATAACTATAAAAACTATAATAGCCTAATAACTATAACTATAACAGCCTAATAACTAATAATAGCCTAATAACTCTAATAGCCTAATAACTATAACAGCCTAATAACTATAATAGCCTAATAACTAATAATAGCCTAATAACTATAATAACTATAACAGCCTAATAACTATAATAGCCTAATAACTAATAATAGCCTAATAACTCTAATAACTATAACAGCCTAATAACTATAATAGCCTAATAACTACAATAGCCTAATAATTATAACAGCCTAATAACTATAATAGCCTAATAACTCTAATAACTACAATAGCCTAATAACTAATAATAGCCTAATAACTAATGCTAGCCTAATAACTATAATAACCATAATAGCCTAATAACTAATAACAGCTTATAACTAATAATAGCCTAATAACTATAATAACTACAATAGCCTAATAACTATAATAACTATAATAGCCGAATAACTATAATAGCCTAATAACTAATAATAGCCTAATAACTAATAATAGCCTAATAACTATAATAACTATAATAGCCTAATAACTATAATAACTATAATAGCCTAATAACTACAATAGCCTAATAACTAATAATAGCCTAATAACTAATAACAGCCGAATAATAATTAATAATAGACTAATAACTATAATAGCCAAATAACTATAATAACTATAATAGCCTAATAACTAATAACAGCCTAATAACTATAATAACTATAATAACTATAACAGCCTAATAACTAATAACAGCCTAATAACTATAATAACTATAATAACTATAACAGCCTAATAACTATAACAGCCTAATAACTATAATAACTAAAACAGCCTAATAACTAATAATAGCCTAATAACTATAACTATAACAGCCTAATAATTATAACAGCCTAATAACTAATAATAGCCTAATGACTATAATAACTAATAATAGCCTAATAACTGTACTAATTAATAATAGCCAAATAACTAATAATAGCCCAATAATTAATAATAGCCCAATAACTCTAATAACTAATAATAGCCTAACAACTATAATAACTATACTAGCCTCATAACTATGATAGCCTAATAAATTGAATGGCCTAATAACTAATAATAGCCCCAAAACTAATAACTCTAATAACTAAATATAGCCCAATCTAATAGCCGAATAACTAATAACTCTAATAGTCTAATAACTAATTATAGCCTAATAACTCTAATAGCTTAATAACTAATCATAGCCTGATAACTCAAATTGCCTAATAACTAGTAGCCTAATAATTAATAAATAATAATAGCCTAATAACTACTAACTAATAATAGCCTAACAACTCTAATAGCCTAATAACTCTAATAGCCTAATAACTAATAGCCTAACAACTCTAATAGCCTAATAACTCTAATAGCCTAATAACTCTAATAGCCTAATAACTCTAATAGCCTAATAACTAATAGCCTATAACTCTAATACCCTAATAACTAATAGCCTAATAACTAAGAATAGGCTAATAACTCTAATAGCCTAATAACTAATAGCCTAATAACTCTAATAGACTAATAACTAATAGACTAATAAATCTAATAGCCTAATAACTCTGATAGCCTAATAACCTAATAACTGTAATAGCCTAATAACTCTAATAGCCTAATAACTAATAGCCTAATAGCTCTAATATACTAATAACTAATAGACTAATACCTCTAATAGCCTAATAACTCTAATAGCCTAATAACTCTAATAGCCTAATAACTAATAGCCTAACAACTCTAATAGCCTAATAACTAATAGCCTAATAACTGTAATAGCCTAATAACTCTAATAGCCTAATAACTAATAGCCTAATAACTCTAATAGACTAATAACTAATAGACTAATAAATCTAATAGCCTAATAACTCTGATAGACTAATAACCTAATAACTGTAATAGCCTAATAACTCTAATAGCCTAATAACTAATAGCCTAATAACTCTAATATACTAATAACTAATAGACTAATACCTCTAATAGCCTAATAACTCTAATAGCCTAATAACTCTAATAGCCTAATAACTAATAGCCTAACAACTCTAATAGCCTAATAACTAATAGCCTAATAACTGTAATAGCCTAATAACTCTAATAGCCTAATAACTAATAGCCTAATAACTCTAATATACTAATAACTAATAGACTAATACCTCTAATAGCCTAATAACTCTAATAGCCTAATAACTCGAATAGCCTAATAACTAATAGCCTAACAACTCCAATAGCCTAATAACTAATAGCCTAATAACTCTAATAGACTAATAACTCTAATAGCCTAATACCTAATAACTCTAATAGCCTAATAACCTAATAACTCTAATAGCCTAATAACTCTAATAGCCTAATAACTCTAATAGCCTAATAACTCTAATCGCCTAATAACTAATAGCCTAATAACTAATAGCCTAATAACTCTAATAGCCTAATAACTAATAGCCCTATAACTCTAATAGCCTAATAACTCTAATAACCTAATAAATCTAATAGCCTTATAACTCTAATAGCCTAATAACTCTAATAGCCTAATAACTCTAATAGCCGAATAACTAATTGCCTAATAACTCTAATAACTAATAGCCTCATAACTCTAATAGCCTAATAACTCTAATAACCTAATAACTCTAATAGCCTAATAACTCTAATAGCCTAATAACTCTAATAGCCTAATAACTAATAGCCTAATAACTAATAGCCTAATAACTCTAATAGCCTAGTAACTAATAGCGTAATAACTCTAATAGCCTAATAATTCTAATAGCCTAATAACTCTAATAGCCTAAAAACTAATAGCCTTATAACTCTAATAGCCTTATAACTCTAAAAGACTAATAACTAATAGCCTTATAACTCTAATAGCCTAATAACTACAACAGCCTACAAACTCTAATAGCCTAATAACTAATAGCCTTATAACTCTAATAACCTAATAACTCTAATAGCCAAATAACTCTAATAACAAATAACTCTAATAGCCTAATAACTCTAATAGCCTAATAACTAATAGCCTAATAACTCTAATAGACTAATAACTAATAGACTAATAACTCTAATAGCCTAACAACTCTAATAGCCTAATAACTAATAGCCTAATAACTCTAATAGACTAATATCTCTAATAGCCTAATAACTCTAATATCCTAATAACTCTAATAGCCTAATAACTAATAGCCTAATAACTGATAGCCTAATAAATCTAATAGCCTAATAACTAATAGCCTTATAACTCTAATAGCCTAATAACTCTAATAACCTAATGACTCTAATAGCCTTATAACTCTAATAGCCTTATAACTCTAATAGCCTTATAACTCTAATAGCCTAATAACTCTAATAGCCTAATAACTCTAATAGCCTAATAACTAATAGCCTAATAACTAATAGCCTTATAACTCTAATAGCCTAATAACTATAATAGTGTAATAACTCTAATAGCCTAATAACTAATAGCCTAATAACTCTAATAGCCTAATAACTCTAATAGCCTAAAAACTAATAGCCTTATAACTCTAATAGCCTTATAACTCTAATAGCCTAATAACTCTAATAACAAATAACTCTAATAGCCTAATAACTAATAGCCTTATAACTGTAATAGCCTAATAACTCTAATAGCCTAATAACTCTAATAACAAAT
>NW_027008341.1:42500-57500 GCF_036934945.1 Oncorhynchus masou masou | reverse complement strand
AATCTATATATATCCAGTACCTCTAACATACCCTTTAATCTAAATATATCCAGTACCTCTAACATACCCCTTTAATCTATATATATCCAGTACCTCTAACATACCCTTTAATCTATATATATCCAGTACCTCTAACATACCCTTTAATCTATATATATCCACCCTGATACCTCTAACATACCCTTTAATCTATATATATCCAGTACCTCTAACATACCCTTTAATCTAAATATATCCAGTACCTCTAACATACCCTTTAATCTAAATATATCCAGTACCTCTAACATACCCTTTAATCTAAATATATCCAGTACCTCTAACATACCCTTTAAGTTTAAAGGTTTAAAACGCCTTGTGGAAGAGTTTGTTTGTGTCGTGTTGAGATTTCCATATACGAGCACACACACACGCACGCACGCACGCACGCACGCACGCACACACACACACACACACACACACACACACACTCAGTGTTTGGTGGAATGAGGTCAAAGGTGACTCACCCATTTCCTGGGTCTGCCTCTCGGTCTCTTCTCTCCAGAGGCCAGGGCTTTCTGCAAAGCAAACACAAGACTCGTCATTAGACACAACATATAGACACTAAATCTAGAAATAAATCAAGAAATAAATCTAGAAATAAATCGAGAAAAATATTAAGAAATAAATCTAGAAATGAATCTAGAAAAATATTAAGAAATAAATCTAGAAATGAATCTAGAAAAATATTAAGAAATAAATCTAGAAATAAATCGAGAAAAATATTAAGAAATAAATCTAGAAATAAATCTCATATATGATAGTTTATTTATCCCCCCTGCAGGATAACAGAAAAAACAAGTACATGAAGATGACATTTGACATCTTTGAAATGTAGCAGAGCCACTTATCCAGAGCCACTTAAAATCAGTTAAACACCCTTAGAAAGAAGGGTTCCAGAACGGCTATTTGGCTCTCCCCATAGGAGAACCCTTTGAAGAACCCTTTTAGGTTCTATGTAGAACCCTCTCCTCCTCCACCCCCCCTCTCCCTCCCTCTCTCTCTCTCCCTCCCTCCCTCCCTCCCTCCCTCCCTCCCTCCCTCCCTCCCTCCCTCCCTCCCTCCCTCCCTCCCTATCCCTCCCTCCCTCCATGTGTTATATCAGAGGAGTATCAGCAAGATAAGCAGGTATGTCAGACAGGAAGTGACATCTTGTTCCAGTCTTTCAGCTGGTCCGAACACTAGCAGCTTCACTGTAATCAGTCCACTATGGGCCCTGGTCAGAAGTACACTCTTTAGAGAAAAGGGTTCCAAAAGGTTCTTCCACTGTCTCCCACAGGAGAACCATGTAGAACCCTCTCGGGGGGAAATGTTTCTACATGGAACCCCGACAGAGTGCTACCTAAAAGGGTTCTTCCGTTGTCTCCCACAGGAGAACCACGTAGAACCCTCTCGGGGGGAAATGTTTCTACATGGAACCCGACAGAGTGCTCCCTAAAAGGGTTCTTCCGTTGTCTCCCACAGGAGAACCACGTAGAACCCTCTCGGGGGGAAATGTTTCTACATGGAACCCGACAGAGTGCTCCCTAAAAGGGTTCTTCCACTGTCTCCCACAGGAGAACTCTTTTGGGTTCCAGGTAGAACTCTTTTGGGTTCCATGTAGTTGGGTTATCGCTGCACCTGCGATATAATCTGGCAGAGGTGTGTACGCCACCAATAACATTTAATTAACTGTCTCAGACGGGGAGCACAACGGCTTCTTCTTCTCGTGTCTCTGCGACTGCCTCGTCCTCCTCCTCTTCCTCCTCTTCCACCTCCTCCTCCTCTTCCACCTCCTCTACCTCCTCCTCCTCTCCCACCTCCTCCTCCTCTCCCTCCTCTTCCACCTCCTCCTCCTCTTCCTCTCCCTCCTCTCCACCTCCTCCTCCTCTTCCTCCTCCTCTCCCTCCTCTTCCACCTCCTCCTCCTCTTCCACCTCCTCCTCTCCCTCCTCTTCCACCTCCTCCTCCTCTTCCACCTCCTCCTCTCCCTCCTCTTCCACCTCCTCCTCCTCCTCGTCCTCCTCCTCTTCCTCCTCCTCTCCCTCCTCTTCCACCTCCTCCTCCTCTTCCTCCTCCTCTTCCAACTCCTCCTCCTCTTCCTCATCCTCTCCCTCCTCTTCCACCTCCTCCTCCTCTTCCACCTCCTCCTCTCCCTCCTCTTCCACCTCCTCCTCCTCTTCCACCTCCTCCTCTCCCTCCTCTTCCACCTCCTCCTCTTCCACCTCCTCCTCTCCCTCCTCTCCACCTCCTCTTCCACCTCCCCCTCTCACTCCTCTTCCACCTCCTCCTCCTCTCCCACCTCCTCCTCTCCCTCCTCTCCACCTCCTCCTCCTTTTCCACCTCCTCCTCCTCTACCTCCTCCTTTTCCACCTCCTCCTCCTCTCCCACCTCCTCCTCTCCCTCCTCTCCACCTCCTCCTCCTTTTCCACCTCCTCCTCCTCTACCTCCTCCTTTTCCAACTCCTCCTCTCCCACCTCCTCCTCTCCCACCTCCTCCTCTCCCTCCTCTCCACCTCCTCCTCCTCTTCCTCCTCCTCTTCCTCCTCCTCCTCTTCCTCCTCCTCTTCCACCTCCTCCTTTTCCACCTCCTCCTCCTCCTCTCCCTCCTCTTCTAACTTCTCCTTCACCTCCTTCTCTTCTACCTACACCTCCTCTTCAACATTCTTCTCCTCCTCCTCTCCCCCCTCCTCCACCTCCTCCTCTTCTCCCTCCTCCTCCACCTCCTCCTCCTCTCCCTCCTCTTCTACCTCCTCATTCACCTCCTTCTCTTCTACCTCCACCTCCTCCTCCTCTACCTCCCTAACCACCTCATCGTCTCCCTCCTCTTCCACCTCCTCTTCTCACTTCTCTTCCACCTCCTCCTCCTCCTCTCCCTCATCTTCCACCTCCTCCTCTTCCACCTCCTCCTCCTCTTCCTCCTCTTCCACCTCCTCCTCCTCCTCTCCCTCCTCTTCCAGGTTCCAGGGGAATTCTAGTGTAGGTATCCCTTCCCCAACCAAACAGGAATGCACGGTAAATATAGTCCTCTCCCTCCTCTCCACCTCCTCCTCCTCCACCTCCTCCTCCCCCACCTCCTCCTCCTCCTCCTCCTCCTCTCCCTCCTCTTCCAGGTCCCAGGTCCCAGGGGAATTCTAGTGTAGGTATCCCTTCCCCAACCAAACAGGAATGCACGGTAAATATAGCATGGCTTTGCGATGGTAACTAAGTCAATCTGAGTGTAGTGATGACTGGGTGGAAAACTATGCTATGTTGTACTTATCAGGAAAGGCAATGATGAATGGCCAATGCAATTTCCCTTGAAGGCCTCCATTATCAGCCAAATAGTGATAATTTTGGGGCTAAAGATGGGCCGTCAACTCTTACCGCCCTATGGCCAGTCCTCCACTGTCTCAGAGAGATTCCCTCTGCAGGTGGCTCGTCTCTCATCTCTCTGCTGAGATTATCTCTTATCTGCCAAACACACACACACACACCCCTACCGCTCTCGAGGTGACTAGCCTATCAGTCACCTATATCTGCCAAACACACACACACACACACACACACACACACACACACACACACACACACACACCCCCTACCGCTCTCGAGGTGACTAGCCTATCCGTCACCTATATCTGCCAAACACGCACGCACGCACGCACGCACACACACACACACACACACACACCCCTACCACTCTCGAGGTGACTTGCCTATCCGTCACCTATATCTGCCAAACACGCACGCACGCACACACACACACACACACACACACACACACACACACACACACACACACACACACACACACACACACACACACACACACACACACACACACACACCCCTACCACTCTCGAGGTGACTTGCCTATCCGTCACCTAACGTCAAAGCACAGACTAGAGCCAACTACATCCCAACAAGACTACAGGACTAAAAGGTGATGATGATTCACAGACTAGAGCCAACTACATCCCAACAAGCCTACAGGACTAAAAGGTGATGATGATTCACAGACTAGAGCCAACTACATCCCAACAAGCCTACAGGACTAAAAGGTGATGATGATTCACAGACTAGAGCCAACTACATCCCAACAAGCCTACGGGACTAAAAGGTGATGATGATTCACAGACTAGAGCCAACTACATCCCAACAAGCCTACGGGACTAAAAGGTGATGATGATTCACAGACTAGAGCCAACTACATCCCAACAAGCCTACGGGACTAAAAGGTGATGATGATTCACAGACTAGAGCCAACTACATCCCAACAAGCCTACAGGACTAAAAGGTGATGATGATTCACAGACTAGAGCCAACTACATCCCAACAAGCCTACAGGACTAAAAGGTGATGATGATTCACAGACTAGAGCCAACTACATCCCAACAAGCCTACGGGACTAAAAGGTGATGGTGATTCACAGACTAGAGCCAACTACATCCCAACAAGCCTACAGGACTAAAAGGTGATGATGATTCACAGACTAGAGCCAACTACATCCCAACAAGCCTACAGGACTAAAAGGTGATGATGATTCACAGACTAGAGCCAACTACATCCCAACAAGCCTACGGGACTAAAAGGTGATGATGATTCACAGACTAGAGCCAACTACATCCCAACAAGCCTACAGGACTAAAAGGTGATGATGATTCACAGACTAGAGCCAACTACATCCCAACAAGCCTACAGGACTAAAAGGTGATGATGATTCACAGACTAGAGCCAACTACATCCCAACAAGCCTACGGGACTAAAAGGTGATGATGATTCACAGACTAGAGCCAACTACATCCCAACAAGCCTACAGGACTAAAAGGTGATGATGATTCACAGACTAGAGCCAACTACATCCCAACAAGCCTACGGGACTAAAAGGTGATGATGATTCACAGACTAGAGCCAACTACATCCCAACAAGCCTACAGGACTAAAAGGTGATGATGATTCACAGACTAGAGCCAACTACATCCCAACAAGCCTACAGGACTAAAAGGTGATGATGATTCACAGACTAGAGCCAACTACATCCCAACAAGCCTACAGGACTAAAAGGTGATGATGATTCACAGACTAGAGCCAACTACATCCCAACAAGCCTACAGGACTAAAAGGTGATGGTGATTCACAGACTAGAGCCAACTACATCCCAACAAGCCTACAGGACTAAAAGGTGATGATGATTCACAGACTAGAGCCAACTACATCCCAACAAGCCTACGGGACTAAAAGGTGATGATGATTCACAGACTAGAGCCAACTACATCCCAACAAGCCTACGGGACTAAAAGGTGATGATGATTCACAGACTAGAGCCAACTACATCCCAACAAGCCTACGGGACTAAAAGGTGATGATGATTCACAGACTAGAGCCAACTACATCCCAACAAGCCTACGGGACTAAAAGGTGATGATGATTCACAGACTAGAGCCAACTACATCCCAACAAGCCTACGGGACTAAAAGGTGATGATGATTCACAGACTAGAGCCAACTACATCCCAACAAGCCTACGGGACTAAAAGGTGATGATGATTCACAGACTAGAGCCAACTACATCCCAACAAGCCTACGGGACTAAAAGGTGATGATGATTCACAGACTAGAGCCAACTACATCCCAACAAGCCTACAGGACTAAAAGGTGATGATGATTCACAGACTAGAGCCAACTACATCCCAACAAGCCTACGGGACTAAAAGGTGATGATGATTCACAGACTAGAGCCAACTACATCCCAACAAGCCTACAGGACTAAAAGGTGATGATGATTCACAGACTAGAGCCAACTACATCCCAACAAGCCTACAGGACTAAAAGGTGATGATGATTCACAGACTAGAGCCAACTACATCCCAACAAGCCTACAGGACTAAAAGGTGATGATGATTCACAGACTAGAGCCAACTACATCCCAACAAGCCTACAGGACTAAAAGGTGATGATGATTCACAGACTAGAGCCAACTACATCCCAACAAGCCTACAGGACTAAAAGGTGATGATGATTCACAGACTAGAGCCAACTACATCCCAACAAGCCTACAGGACTAAAAGGTGATGATGATTCACAGACTAGAGCCAACTACATCCCAACAAGCCTACAGGACTAAAAGGTGATGATGATTCACAGACTAGAGCCAACTTTGTATCTAAGACAATTGTGTAGTCTAGAGCGATTTTCTAGGTTAGCTAGCCAGCTATTGTCGTTCTTTTAACGTAACGTAACGCAATTAACACTGCTAGCTAGCCAGCTAGCCCCCGAATAGCAGCACTGTAGAAACTATTACAGTACAACGGTTTGATTTGTTTGATCGTAGCTAGCTAGCTACATAGCCGTCTTTGTATCTAAGACAATTGTGTAGTCTAGAGCGATTTTCTAGGTTAGCTAGCCAGCTATTGTCGTTCTTTTAACGTAACGTAATGCAATCAACACTGCTAGCTAGCCAGCTAGCCCCGAATAGCAGCACTGTAGAAACTATTACACTCGACGGAACGACTTGATTAGTGTAGTGTCAACATCGCAGCCACTGCCAGCTAGCCTACAAAGTCAACAACGCAGCCACTGCCAGCTAGCCTACTCCAGCAGTACTGTATCATTTCAATCATTTTAGTCAATAAGATTCTTGCTACGTAAGCTTAACTTTCTGAACATTCGAGACGTGTAGTCCACTTGTCATTCCAATCTCCTTTGCATTAGCGTAGCCTCTTCTGTAGCCTGTCAACTATGTGTCTATCTATCCCTGTTCTCTCCTCTCTGCACAGACCATACAAACGCTCCACACCGCGTGGCCGCGGCCACCCTAATCTGGTGGTCCCAGCGCGCACGACCCACGTGGAGTTCCAGGTCTCCGGTAGCCTCTGGAACTGCCGATCTGCGGCCAACATGGCAGAGTTCATCTCAGCCTATGCCTCCCTCCAGTCCCTCGACTTCTTGGCACTGACGGAAACATGGATCACCACAGATAACACTGCTACTCCTACTGCTCTCTCTTCGTCCGCCCACGTGTTCTCGCACACCCCGAGAGCTTCTGGTCAGCGGGGTGGTGGCACCGGGATCCTCATCTCTCCCAAGTGGTCATTCTCTCTTTCTCCCCTTACCCATCTGTCTATCGCCTCCTTTGAATTCCATGCTGTCACAGTTACCAGCCCTTTCAAGCTTAACATCCTTATCATTTATCGCCCTCCAGGTTCCCTCGGAGAGTTCATCAATGAGCTTGATGCCTTGATAAGCTCCTTTCCTGAGGACGGCTCACCTCTCACAGTCCTGGGCGACTTTAACCTCCCCACGTCTACCTTTGACTCATTCCTCTCTGCCTCCTTCTTTCCACTCCTCTCCTCTTTTGACCTCACCCTCTCACCTTCCCCCTACTCACAAGGCAGGCAATACGCTCGACCTCATCTTTACTAGATGCTGTTCTTCCACTAACCTCATTGCAACTCCCCTCCAAGTCTCCGACCACTACCTTGTATCCTTTTCCCTCTCGCTCTCATCCAACACTTCCCACACTGCCCCTACTCGGATGGTATCGCGCCGTCCCAACCTTCGCTCTCTCTCCCCCGCTACTCTCTCCTCTTCCATCCTATCATCTCTTCCCTCTGCTCATACCTTCTCCAACCTATCTCCTGATTCTGCCTCCTCAACCCTCCTCTCTTCCCTTTCTGCATCCTTTGACTCTCTATGTCCCCTATCCTCCAGGCCGGCTCGGTCCTCCCCTCCCGCTCCGTGGCTCGACGACTCATTGCGAGCTCACAGAACAGATCTCCGGGCAGCCGAGCGGAAATGGAGGAAAACTCGCCTCCCTGCGGACCTGGCATCTTTTCACTCCCTCCTCTCTACATTTTCCTCCTCTGTCTCTGCTGCTAAAGCCACTTTCTACCACTCTAAATTCCAAGCATCTGCCTCTAACCCTAGGAAGCTCTTTGCCACCTTCTCCTCCCTCCTGAATCCTCCTCCCCATCCCCCCCTCCTCCCTCTCTGCAGATGACTTCGTCAACCATTTTGAAAAGAAGGTCGACGACATCCGATCCTCGTTTGCTATGTCAAACGACACCGCTGGTTCTGCTCACACTGCCCTACCCTGTGCTCTAACCTCTTTCTCCCCTCTCTCTCCAGATGACATCTCGCTTCTTGTGACGGCCGGCCGCCCAACAACCTGCCCGCTTGACCCTATCCCCTCCTCTCTTCTCCAGACCATTTCCGGAGACCTTCTCCCTTACCTCACCTCGCTCATCAACTCATCCCTGACCGCTGGCTACGTCCCTTCCGTCTTCAAGAGAGCGAGAGTTGCACCCCTTCTGAAAAAACCTACACTCGATCCCTCCGATGTCAACAACTACAGACCAGTATCCCTTCTTTCTTTTCTCTCCAAAACTCTTGAACGTGCCGTCCTTGGCCAGCTCTCCCGCTATCTCTCTCAGAATGACCTTCTTGTTCCAAATCAGTCAGGTTTAAATACTAGTCATTCAACTGAGACTGCTCTTCTCTGTATCACGGAGGCGCTCTGCACTGCTAAAGCTAACTCTCTCTCCTCTGCTCTCATCCTTCTAGACCTATCGGCTGCCTTCGATACTGTGAACCATCAGATCCTCCTCTCCACCCTCTCCGAGTTGGGCATCTCCGGCGCGGCCCACGCTTGGATTGCGTCCTACCTGACAGGTCGCTCCTACCAGGTGGCGTGGCGAGAATCTGTCTCCTCGCCACGCGCTCTCACCACTGGTGTCCCCCAGGGCTCTGTTCTAGGCCCTCTCCTATTCTCGCTATACACCAAGTCACTTGGCTCTGTCATAACCTCACATGGTCTCTCCTATCATTGCTATGCAGACGACACACAATTAATCTTCTCCTTTCCCCCTTCTGATGACCAGGTGGCGAATCGCATCTCTGCATGTCTGGCAGACATATCAGTGTGGATGACGGATCACCACCTCAAGCTGAACCTCGGCAAGACGGAGCTGCTCTTCCTCCCGGGGAAGGACTGCCCGTTCCATGATCTCGCCATCACGGTTGACAACTCCATTGTGTCCTCCTCCCAGAGCGCTAAGAACCTTGGCGTGATCCTGGACAACACCCTGTCGTTCTCAACCAACATCATGGCGGTGGCCCGTTCCTGTAGGTTCATGCTCTACAACATCCGCAGAGTACGACCCTGCCTCACACAGGAAGCGGCGCAGGTCCTAATCCAGGCACTTGTCATCTCCCGTCTGGATTACTGCAACTCGCTGTTGGCTGGGCTCCCTGCCTGTGCCATTAAACCCCTACAACTCATCCAGAACGCCGCAGCACGTCTGGTGTTCAACCTTCCCAAGTTCTCTCACGTCACCCCGCTCCTCCGCTCTCTCCACTGGCTTCCAGTTGAAGCTCGCATCCGCTACAAGACCATTGTGCTTGCCTACGGAGCTGTGAGGGGAACGGCACCGCAGTACCTCCAGGCTCTGATCAGGCCCTACACCCAAACAAGGGCACTGCGTTCATCCACCTCTGGCCTGCTCGCCTCCCTACCACTGAGGAAGTACAGTTCCCGCTCAGCCCAGTCAAAACTGTTCGCTGCTCTGGCCCCCCAATGGTGGAACAAACTCCCTCACGACGCCAGGACAGCGGAGTCAATCACCACCTTCCGGAGACACCTGAAACCCCACCTCTTCAAGGAATACCTAGGATAGGATAAGTAATCCTTCTCACCCCCCCTTAAATGATTTAGATGCACTATTGTAAAGTGGCTGTTCCACTGGATGTCAGAAGGTGAATTCACCAATTTGTAAGTCGCTCTGGATAAGAGCGTCTGCTAAATGACTTAAATGTATATGTAAATGACTAGAGCCAACTACATCCCAACAAGCCTACAGGACTAAAAGGTGATGATGATTCACAGACTAGAGCCAACTACATCCCAACAAGGAGGACAGGAGGAGGAGGAGGACAGGAGGAGGAGGACAGGAGGAGCAGGAAAGGAGGAGCAGGACAGGAGGAGGACAGGAGGAGGTGGACAGGAGGAGGAGGAGGACATGAGGAGGACAGGATGAGGACAGGAGGAGGAGGACAGGAGGAGGAGGACAGGAGGAGGAGGACAGGAGGAGGACAGGAGGAGGAGGACATGAGGAGGACAGGAGGAGGAGGACATGAGGAGGACAGGAGGAGGAGGACATGAGGAGGACAGGAGGAGGAGGACAGGATGAGGACAGGAGGAGGAGGACATGAGGAGGACAGGAGGAGGAGGACATGAGGAGGAGGACAGGAGGTGGAGGACATGAGGAGGAGGACAGGAGGTGGACAGGAGGAGGAGGACAGGAGGAGGAGGACAGGATGTGGAGGACAGGAGGAGGAGGAGGACAGGAGGAGGAGGACAGGATGTGGAGGACAGGAGGAGGAGGACAGGAGGAGGAGGACAGGAGGTGGAGGACATGAGGAGGAGGACAGGAGGTGGACAGGAGGAGGAGGACAGGAGGAGGAGGACAGGATGTGGAGGACAGGAGGAGGAGGAGGACAGGAAGAGGAGGACAGGAGGAGGAGGACAGGATGAGGACAGGAGGTGGAGGACAGGAGGAGGAGGACAGGAGGAGGACAGGAGGAGGAGGACAGGAGGAGGAGGACAGGATGTGGAGGACAGGAGGAGGACAGGAGGTGGAGGACAGGAGGAAGACAGGAGGAGGACAGGAGGAGGAGGACAGGAGGTGGAGGACAGGAGGAGGACAGGAGTTGGAGGACAGGAGGAAGACAGGTGGAGGACAGGAGGAGGACAGGAGGAGGACAGGAGGTGGAGGACAGGAGGAAGACAGGTGGAGGACAGGAGGAGGACAGGAGGTGGAGGACAGGAGGTGGAGGACAGGAGGAGGACAGGAGGACGACAGGAGGAGGTGGACAGGAGGAGGAGGACAGGAGGAGGACAGGAGGAGGACAGGAGGAGGAGGACAGGAGGAGGACAGGAGGAGGAGGACAGGAGGTGGACAGGAGGAGGAGGACAGGAGGTGGAGGACAGGAGGAGGAGGACAGGAGGTGGAGGAGGAGGAGGACAGGAGGTGGAGGACAGGAGGAGGAGTAGGACAGGAGAACAGGAGGGAAGGGAGGAGGAGAAAGAGGTGGGTTTAAATGAGCAGACTGGTACACTGTATATGGATCAGGATCCAACAATGACTGCCGCTGCTCAGTGGAGAATATATATATATCTATATCTATATACACTGCTCAAAAAAATAAAGGGAACACTAAAATAACACATCCTAGATCTGAATGAATGAAATATTCTTATTAAATACTTTTTTCTTTACATAGTTGAATGTGCTGACAACAAAATCACACAAAAATGAGCAATGGAAATCAAATTTATCAACCCATGTAGATCTGGATTTGGAGTCACACTCAAAATTAAAGTGGAAAACCACACTACAGGCTGATCCAACTTTGATGTAATGTCCTTAAAACAAGTCAAAATGAGGCTCAGTACTGTGTGTGGCCTCCTCGTGCCTGTATGACCTCCCTACAACGCCTGGGCATGCTCCTGATGAGGTGACGGATGGTCTCCTGAGGGATCTCCTCCCAGACCTAAACTAAAGCATCCGCCAACTTCTGGACAGTCTGTGGTGCAACGTGGCGTTGGTGGATGGAGCGAGACATGATGTCCTAGATGTGCTCAATTGGATTCAGGTCTGGGGAACGGGCGGGCCAGTCCATAGCATCAATGCCTTCCTCTTGCAGGAACTGCTGACACACTCCAGCCACATGAGGTCTAGCATTGTCTTGCATTAGGAGGAACCCAGGGCCAACCGCACCAGCGTATGGTCTCACAAGGGCTCTGAGGATCTCATCTCGGTACCTAATGGCAGTCAGGCTTCCTCTAGCGAGCACATGGAGGGCTGTGCGGCCCCCCCAAAGAAATGCCACCCCACACCATGACTGACCCACCGCCAAACCGGTCATGCTGGAGGAAGTTGCAGGCAGCAGAACGTTCTCCACGGCGTCTCCAGACTCTGTCACGTCTGTCACATGTGTTCAGTGTGAAACTGCTTTCATCTGTGAAGAGCACAGTGCGCCAGTGGCGAATTTGCCAATCTTGGTGTTCTCTGGCAAATGCCAAACGTCCTGCACGGTGTTGGGCTGTAAGCACAACCCCCACCTGTGGACGTCGGGCCCTCATACCACCCTCATGGAGTCTGTTTCTGACCGTTTGAGCAGCCACATGCACATTTGTGGCCTGCTGGAGGTCATTTTGCAGGGCTCTGGCAGTGCCCCTCCTTGCACAAAGGCGGAGGTAGCGGTCCTGCTGCTGGGTTGTTGCCCTCCTACGGCCTCCTCCACGTCTCCTGATGTACTGGCCTGTCTCCTGGTAGCGCCTCCATGCTCTGGACACTACGCTGACAGACACAGCAAACCTTGCCACAGCTCGCATTGATGTGCCATCCTGGATGAGCTGCACTACCTGAGCCACTTGTGTGGGTTGTAGACTCCGTCTCATGCTACCACTAGAGTGAAAGCACTGCCAGCATTCAAAAGTGACCAAAACATCAGCCAGGAAGCATAGGAACTGAGAAGTGGTCTGAGGTCACCACCTGCAGAACCACTCCTTTATCGTGGGTGTCTTGCTAATTGCCTATAATTTCCACCTGTTCTCTATTCCATTTGCACAACAGCATGTGAAATGTATTGTCAATCAGTGTTGCTTCCTAAGTGGACAGTTTGATTTCACAGAAGTGTGATTGACTTGGAGTTACATTGTGTTGTTTAAGTGTTCCCTTTATATTTATTTTGAGCAGGTATATATATCATGTCATCTAGACAGAGGTACTGAAGGGAGGATCACAGGAGGTGGAGAAGGACAGGAGGAGGACAGGAGGAGGAGAAGGACAGGAGGTGGAGGAGGTCAGGAGGAGGAGGACAGGAGGAGGAGGAGGACAGGAGGAGGAGGAGGACAGGAGGAGGAGGAGGACAGGAGGAGGACAGGAGGAGGAGAAGGAGGAGGAGGACAGGAGGAGGAGGAGGACAGGAGGAGGAGGACAGGAGGAGGAGGAGGACAGGAGGTGGAGGACAGGAGTAGGAGGAGGACAGGAGGAGGAGGAGGAGGAGGACAGGAGGAGGAGGAGGACAGGAGGAGGACAGGAGGAGGACAGGAGGAGGAGGACAGGAGGAGGAGGAGGACAGGAGGTGGAGGAGGACAGGAGGAGGAGGACAGGAGGAGGAGAAGGAGGAGGAGGACAGGAGGAGGACAGGAGGAGGAGGAGGACAGGAGGAGGAGGAGGGGGACAGGAGGAGGGGGACAGGAGGAGGAGGACAGGAGGAGGACAGGAGGAGGAGGACAGGAGGAGGACAGGAGGAGGACAGGAGGAGGACAGGAGGAGGAGGAGGACAGGAGGAGGAGGAGTACAGGAGGAGGAGGACAGGAGGAGGAGAAGGAGGAGGAGGAATGCTGCCTATGACCCCAAGAACACCATCCCCACCGTCAAACATGGAGGTGGAAACATTATGCTCTGGGGGTGTTTTTCTGCTAAGGGGACAGGACAACTTCACTGCATCAAAGGGACGATGGACGGGGCCAGGTACCGTCAAATCTTGGGTGAGAACCTCCTTCCCTCAGCCAGGGCATTGGAAATGGGTGGTGGATGGGTATTCCAGCATGACAATGACCCAAAACACACGGCCAAGGCAACAAAGGAGTGGCTCAGGAAGAAGCACATTAAGGTCCTGGAGTGGCCTAGACAGTCTCCAGACCTTATCCCATAGAACATCTGTGGAGGGAGATGAAGGTTTGAGTTGCCAAACGTCAGCCTCGAAACCTTAATGTCTTGGAGAAGATCTGCAAAGAGGAGTGGGACAAAATCCCTCCTGAGATGTGTGCAAACCTGGTGGCCAACGACAAGAAACGTCTGACCTCTGTGATTTGCCAACAAGGGTTTTGTCACCAAGTACTGAGTCATGTTTTGCAAAGGGGTCGATTTATATCAATTTATAACATTTTTGACATGCGTTTTTCTGGATTTTTTGTTGTTGTTATTCTGTTCAAATGAACCTACCATTAAAATTATAGACTGAGCATTTCTTTGTCAGTGGGCGAATGGACAAAACCAGCAGGGATCAAATACTTTTTCCCCTCACTGCATATCAAGCCCTGTATATCAAGCCCTGTATAACAAGCAGCCCTGCATATCAAGCCCTGTATATCAAGCATCCCTGCATATCAAGCCCTGCATATCAAGCCCTGTATAACAAGCAGCCATGCATATCAAGCCCTGCATATCAAGCCCTGTATATCAAGCATCCCTGCATATCAAGCCCTGTATATCAAGCATCCCTGCATATCAAGCCCTGCATATCAAGCCCTGTATAACAAGCAGCCATGCATATCAAGCCCTGCATATCAAGCCCTGTATATCAAGCCCTGTATATCAAGCATCCCTGCATATCAAGCCCTGTATATCAAGCATCCCTGCATATCAAGCCCTGTATATCAAGCATCCCTGCATATCAAGCCCTGCATATCAAGCCCTGTATAACAAGCAGCCATGCATATCAAGCCCTGCATATCAAGCCCTGTATATCAAGCCTTGTATATCAAGCATCCCTGCATGTCAAGCCCTGTATATCAAGCATCCCTGCATATCAAGCCCTGTATAACAAGCAGCCCTGCATATCAAACCCTGCATATCAAGCCCTGTATAACAAGCAGCCCTGCATATCAAGCCCTGTATAACAAGCCTGCATATCAAGCCCTGTATAACAAGCAGCCCTGCATATCAAGCCCTGTATAACAAGCCTGCATATCAAGCCCTGTATAACAAGCAGCCCTGCATATCAAACCCTGCATATCAAGCCCTGTATAACAAGCAGCCCTGCATATCAAGCCCTGTATATCAAGCCTGCATATCAAGCCCTGTATAACAAGCAGCCCTGCATATCAAGCCCTGTATAACAAGCAGCCCTGCATATCAAGCCCTGTATATCAAGCCTGCATATCAAGCCCTGCATATCAAGCCCTGTATAACAAGCAGCCCTGTATATCAAGCCCAG
>NW_027008341.1:25000-37500 GCF_036934945.1 Oncorhynchus masou masou | reverse complement strand
ATTTCTAGCCAAATGTAGAATGTTCCTGTTTTGATTAATTTAATGGAGTGAGTTAGGTCTGCTCTATACCAAATTAGCATACCCCCTGAGTCCCTTCCCTGTTTCACACCTGGTAGTTTGGTGGATGGGACTACCAGCTCTCTGTAACCTAGAGGGCATCCAGTGGGTCTGTCTCCTCTATACCAGGTTTCTTGCAAGATGACAATGTCTGTATTACCGATTTCTTTGGTGAAGTCCGGGTTTCTGCTCTTCAGGCCAAAGGCAGATGACCTCAGGCCTTGGATATTCCAGGATGAAATAGTAAAGGCTTTTTGTTCCATAAAGTGTCCAATGTTGTTGGTCGTGGTTTGGCCTCAGGCCAGTAAGTGTGAGCAGAGCCTGCTGAGCATCTGGTACATGCCATTGGCTTGGGCGAGTGTGAGAGTGGGGGTTGGGACTGTTTGCCCGCTCACTACCTGGGCGTATGTGTGGCTTCCATGTTGAGGCCCTCTTTGTGGGGGTGGGGTGCATGGGGTGGGCAGGAGTGGCATAGGTCTGATCTGAGGGGGCCTAAATGGGGTGTGGGCATGATTGACGTGGGGGTGTTGATTGGTTGGGGTAGGGGTGTGGATGTGTCTGGGTGTGCGGTGGTCTGGATGTAATTCCTCTTGGCGTGGGTCCTCTATGTGTAGGTCCAGGGGGGGTCCTGCAGGTCTGGGAGGGTGTCTCGCTGGTCTGGGTGGGGTGTCTATTGATCTGTTGCTCCTGTGTGAAGTGTTGGGGATACGTTTGAGAGCGATGTCCTTTAGAGTTCGGGCAAAGATGGGCACTGCTGCCTTGTAGAGGTGGACCTGGTCATAGAGGCTGTTCAAGTCCAGGGTGGAGTGGTGGGCCAGGAAAACGTTTGGTTTTGAGGCACAGTCACGGGAAATACTTGCGTTTACCCGCTGTATTGTGGCAGGGTGGAAGTCTTTTCGTGGTAGCAGGGTGGAGATAACCACTTGTGCGTTGGGGAAAGTAGAAGAAGCCTTTTCAATCACTCCCTTCAGTGCTGTGGCCACTCTTTCCTGCTGGGCCCTCAGGTCGTTTGTGCCTGTGTGTATTATTATGTGGCTGGGTGAGCCTAGTTTGGCCTCAGACAGAAGGTCTATGGCGCTCTGGGTGTTTGGACACCAGAGTTTAGACACACTGTGTTTGGGAAAAAGTTTTTTTTCTTCTATATATTTCCCATTTGAGTCCATCAGTAGTACAATCTGTGTCTTGTGTTTGTCCTCAGTGGGAGTGGGGGGGTTGTCAGAAGGGCTATCAGGGTGGCTGACAGGGGGGGTGCTCAGGGGGGGTGAGAGCTCTCTCTCTCTCCCTCTGTCTCTCTCTGTCTCTGTCTCTCTCTGTATCTCTCTCTCTCTGTCTCTGTCTCTCTCTCTCTCTATCTGTCTCTCTCTCTCCTTCCCCCTCTCTCTCTCTCTCCCTCCCTCTCTCCTTCCCTCTCTCCCTCCCTCTCTCCTTCCCCCTCTCTCTCTTTGTCTCTCTCTCTCTCCTCCCCCCCCCCTCTCTCTCTCTCCTTCCCTCCCTCCCTCCCCCTCTCTCTCTCTGCTGAGACTGACCATCAGATACAGGCACCAACAGTCCAGTAAAAAGAAGCTAATTCAATTGATGCCTCTCCAAGTAATACAACAAATGATCAATTACCAGTGTGATCATGTGCCTCCCGTGTTGAAATATACATTTAAAATGGTCTGAGAACAACATTAGCAGGGCAAATCAAGCTTAGCCAATATGCAGTGATAATGTACTGGGCCTATAGCCTACTGCACAAACCTCATTGCTACAGAACTGTTTTTAACAGCTTAATGTTGCATAGACCTATGTTTTTTAAAGCCATGTTTATAAAAGAAATCTCAGCGGTAGATCATAGGCTTGCATTTTGACTCGAGAAAGTGATCTGGACTCAGAAAAAGGTTGGTGACCACTGCTGTAGATATTTTTTTCCCTGTTGGCTCATAGAAGTAAGCTGCTGAAATGGGAGTCTTTTTTCCCCGGTTGGCTCATAGAAGGAAGCTGCTGAAATGGGAGTCTTTTTTCCCCGGTTGGCTCATAGAAGGAAGCTGCTGAAATGGGAGTCTTCCTGTTGGCTCATAGAAGGAAGCTGTTGAAATGGGAGTCTTTTCCCCGGTTGGCTCATAGAAGGAAGCTGTTGAAATGGGAGTCTTTTTCCCTGTTGGCTCATAGAAGGAAGCTGCTGAAATGGGAGTCTTTTTCCCTGTTGGCTCATAGAAGGAAGCTGTTGAAATGGGAGTCTTTTTTCCTGTTGGCTCATAGAAGGAAGCTGTTGAAATGGGAGTCTTTTTTCCTGTTGGCTCATAGAAGGAAGCTGCTGAAATGGGAGTCTTTTTCCCTGTTGGCTCATAGAAGGAAGCTGATGAAATGGGAGTCTTTTTCCCTGTTGGCTCATAGAAGGAAGCTGTTGAAATGGGAGTCTTTTCCCCGGTTGGCTCATAGAAGGAAGCTGATGAAATGGGAGTCTTTTTCCCTGTTGGCTCATAGAAGGAAGCTGTTGAAATGGGAGTCTTTTCCCCGGTTGGCTCATAGAAGGAAGCTGCTGAAATGGGAGTTTTTAAATCCTGTTGGCTCATAGAAGGAAGCTGATGAAATGGGAGTCTTTTTCCCTGTTGGCTCATAGAAGGAAGCTGCTGAAATGGGAGTCTTTTTTCCTGTTGGTTTATAGAAGGAAGCTGCTCAAATGGGAGTCTTTTTCCCTGTTGGCTCATAGAAGGAAGCTGCTCAAATGGGAGTCTTTTTCCCTGTTGGCTCATAGAAGGAAGCTGCTCAAATGGGAGTCTTTTCCCCTGTTGGCTCATAGAAGGAAGCTGCTCAAATGGGAGTCTTTTTCCCTGTTGGCTCATAGAAGGAAGCTGCTCAAATGGGAGTCTTTTCCCCTGTTGGCTCATAGAAGGAAGCTGATGAAATGGGAGTCTTTTTCCCTGTTGGCTCATAGAAGGAAGCTGCTGAAATGGGAGTCTTTCTTCCTGTTGGCTCATAGAAGGAAGCTGAAAATGGGAGTCTTGATTTGGACATGTTGTCATTGTATTGACAATGATCTGCCAATTACACAAGTCATCCTATTGTTGTTTTACAAAACAACGTTTACAATGCCAGGAATGTGGGTTTAATTCCTGCTGAGGTCACCCATAGGACAACGGTTTAATTCCTGCTGAGGTCACCCATAGGACAACGGTTTAATTCCTGCTGAGGTCACCCATAGGACAACGGTTTAATTCCTGCTGAGGTCACCCATAGGACAGCGGTTTAATTCCTGCTGAGGTCACCCATAGGACAACGGTTTAATTCCTGCTGAGGTCACCCATAGGACAACGGTTTAATTCCTGCTGAGGTCACCCATAGGACAACGGTTGAATTCCTGCTGAGGTCACCCATAGGACAACGGTTTAATTCCTGCTGAGGTCACCCATAGGACAACGGTTTAATTCCTGCTGAGGTCACCCATAGGACAACGGTTTAATTCCTGCTGAGGTCACCCATAGGACAACGGTTTAATTCCTGCTGAGGTCACCCATAGGACAACGGTTTAATTCCTGCTGAGGTCACCCATAGGACAACTGTTTAATTCCTGCTGAGGTCACCCATAGGACAACGGTTTAATTCCTGCTGAGGTCACCCATAGGACAACGGTTTAATTCCTGCTGAGGTCACCCATAGGACAACGGTTTAATTCCTGCTGAGGTCACCCATAGGACAACGGTTTAATTCCTGCTGAGGTCACCCATAGGACAACGGTTTAATTCCTGCTGAGGTCACCCATAGGACAACGGTTTAATTCCTGCTGAGGTCACCCATAGGACAACGGTTTAATTCCTGCTGAGGTCACCCATAGGACAACGGTTTAATTCCTGCTGAGGTCACCCATAGGACAACGGTTTAATTCCTGCTGAGGTCACCCATAGGACAACGGTTTAATTCCTGCTGAGGTCACCCATAGGACAACGGTTTAATTCCTGCTGAGGTCACCCATAGGACAACGGTTTAATTCCTGCTGAGGTCACCCATAGGACAACGGTTTAATTCCTGCTGAGGTCACCCATAGGACAGCGGTTTAATTCCTGCTGAGGTCACCCATAGGACAACGGTTTAATAATTCCTGCTGAGGTCACCCATAGGACAACGGTTTAATTCCTGCTGAGGTCACCCATAGGACAACGGTTTAATTCCTGCTGAGGTCACCCATAGGACAACGGTTTAATTCCTGCTGAGGTCACCCATAGGACAACGGTTTAATTCCTGCTGAGGTCACCCATAGGACAACGGTTTAATTCCTGCTGAGGTCACCCATAGGACAACGGTTTAATTCCTGCTGAGGTCACCCATAGGACAACGGTTTAATTCCTGCTGAGGTCACCCATAGGACAACGGTTTAATTCCTGCTGAGGTCACCCATAGGACAACGGTTTAATTCCTGCTGAGGTCATCCATAGGACAACGGTTTAATTCCTGCTGAGGTCACCCATAGGACAACGGTTTAATTCCTGCTGAGGTCACCCATAGGACAACGGTTTAATTCCTGCTGAGGTCACCCATAGGACAACGGTTTAATTCCTGCTGAGGTCACCCATAGGACAACGGTTTAATTCCTGCTGAGGTCACCCATAGGACAACGGTTTAATTCCTGCTGAGGTCACCCATAGGACAACGGTTTAATTCCTGCTGAGGTCACCCATAGGACAACGGTTTAATTCCTGCTGAGGTCACCCATAGGACAACGGTTTAATTCCTGCTGAGGTCACCCATAGGACAACGGTTTAATTCCTATATATAATAGCAGTGTGTCCTTGCATGTGTGTTAGGTTTGGGGTTGGGGTTAGGTTGGGGTTA
The DNA here is from genome assembly GCF_036934945.1 of Oncorhynchus masou masou. NCBI lineage: Eukaryota > Metazoa > Chordata > Actinopteri > Salmoniformes > Salmonidae > Oncorhynchus > Oncorhynchus masou. The sequence goes on along the minus strand of NW_027008341.1, from coordinate 32,634 downwards.
GGTTGGGGTTAGGTTGGGGTTAGGTTGGGGTTAGGTTGGGGTTAGGTTGAGGTGTTGAGGTGTGTGTGTGTGTGTGTGTGTGTGTGTGTGTGTGTGTGTGTGTGTGTGTGTGTGTGTGTGTGTGTGTGTGTGTTAACGTTCAGTAGCATGGTTCTCACCTTGGCAGCTGCCTTGGAGGGGCATTTGTTCTTGCTGCCTCTGGGACGACCCCTTGGTCGTTTAGGGACGGGCTCTCCAGTAGGTTCCTACGGGCAGACAGACATTCAGTCAGACAGAAAGACATGGAGACAGTCAAACAGACAGTGGGACAGACAGTGAGACAGTCACAGTCAGTAAGGCAGTCAGACAGACAGAAAGACATAGAGACAGTCAAACAGACAGTGAGACAGTCAGTAGGCAGTCAGACAGACAGAAAGACATAGAGACAGTCAAACAGACAGTGAGACAGACAGTGAGACAGTCAGACAGTCATTAAGGCAGTTAGACAGACAGCCAGCAAGGCAGAGAGACAGTGAGACAGTGAGACAGTCAGACAGACAGCAAGGCAGACAGACAGACAGTCAGACAGACAGCAAGACAAAGTCAGACAGACAGACAGCAAGGCAGACAGACAGTCAGACAGACAGCAAGGCAGACAGACAGACAGCAAGGCAGACAGACAGTCAGACAGACAGGGGGAGAAACAAGGTAAACATAAACATGGGGCTGAGCGTAGATTAGGAGAACATCCTATTCCCTATTTATTGCACAAAGCTATGGCCCAATGTCCTCCTCTCCTCCCCCTTCCTTCCCCACTCTCTCTCTCCTAAAGGAAAAGATCCCTTTCAACAATATGACCATCTACTGGTGGTCTCTGGGTCTGTCTACCATTTACTGGTGGTCTCTGGGTCTGTCTACCATTTACTGGTGGTCTCTGGGTCTCTGTACTGGTGGTCTCTGGGTCTCTGTACTGGTGGTCTCTGGGTCTGTCTACCATCTACTGGTGGTCTCTGGGTCTGTGTACTGGTGGTCTCTGGGTCTGTCTACCATTTACTGGTGGTCTCTGGGTCTGTCTACCATTTACTGGTGGTCTCTGGGTCTGTCTACCATTTACTGGTGGTCTCTGGGTATGTCTACTGGTGGTCTCTGGGTCTGTGTACTGGTGGTCTCTGGGGTCTGTCTACCATTTACTGGTGGTCTGGACCTGATACCTGGAGAGAACCATTCACTCTGACCTGATACCTGTAGAGAACCATTCACACTGACCTGATACCTGTAGAGAACCATTCACACTGACCTGGTACCTGTAGAGAACCATTCACACAGACCTGATACCTGTAGAGAACCATTCACACTGACCTGATACCTGTAGAGAACCATTCACACAGACCTGAAACCTGTAGAGAACCATTCACACTGACCTGATACCTGTAGAGAACCATTCACACAGACCTGATACCTGTAGAGAACCATTCACACTGACCTGATACCTGTAGAGAACCATTCACACAGACCTGATACCTGTAGAGAACCATTCACACAGACCTGATACCTGTAGAGAACCATTCACACTGACCTGGTACCTGTAGAGAACCATTCACACAGACCTGATACATATAGAGAACCATTCACACTGACCTGGTACCTGTAGAGAACCATTCACACTGACCTGGTACCTGTAGAGAACCATTCACACAGACCTGATACCTGTAGAGAACCATTCACACAGACCTGATACCTGTAGAGAACCATTCACACAGACCTGATACCTGTAGAGAACCATTCACACAGACCTGATACATATAGAGAACCATTCACACTGACCTGATACCTGTAGAGAACCATTCACACAGACCTGAAACCTGTAGAGAACCATTCACACTGACCTGATACCTGTAGAGAACCATTCACACAGACCTGATACCTGTAGAGAACCATTCACACTGACCTGATACCTGTAGAGAACCATTCACACAGGCCTGATACCTGTAGAGAACCATTCACACTGACCTGGTACCTGTAGAGAACAATTCACACAGACCTGATACCTGTAGAGAACAATTCACACAGACCTGATACCTGTAGAGAACCATTCACACTGACCTGGTACCTGTAGAGAACCATTCACACAGACCTGATACCTGTAGAGAACCATTCACACTGACCTGATACCTGTAGAGAACCATTCACACTGACCTGGTACCTGTAGAGAACAATTCACACAGACCTGATACCTGTAGAGAACCATTCACACTGACCTGATACCTGTAGAGAACCATTCACACTGACCTGATACCTGTAGAGAACCATTCACACTGACCTGATACCTGTAGAGAACCATTCACACTGACCTGATACCTGTAGAGAACCATTCACACAGACCTGATACCTGTAGAGAACCATTCACACTGACCTGGTACCTGTAGAGAACCATTCACACAGACCTGATACATATAGAGAACCATTCACACTGACCTGATACCTGTAGAGAACCATTCACACTGACCTGATACCTGTAGAGAACCATTCACACTGACCTGATACCTGTAGAGAACCATTCACACTGACCTGATACCTGTAGAGAACCATTCACACTGACCTGATACCTGTAGAGAACCATTCACACTGACCTGATACCTGTATTCACACTGACCTGATACCTGTAGAGAACCATTCACACTGACCTGATACCTGTAGAGAACCATTCACACTGACCTGATACCTGTAGAGAACCATTCACACTGACCTGATACCTGTAGAGAACCATTCACACTGACCTGATACCTGTAGAGAACCATTCACACAGACCTGATACCTGTATGTAGAGAACCATTCACACTGACCTGATACCTGTTCAGAGAACCATTCACACTGACCTGATACCTGTAGAGAACCATTCACACTGACCTCATACCTGTAGAGAACCATTCACACTGACCTCATACCTGTAGAGAACCATTCACACTGACCTGATACCTGTAGAGAACCATTCACACTGACCTGATACCTGTAGAGAACCATTCACACTGACCTGATACCTGTAGAGAACCATTCACACTGACCTGATACCTGTAGAGAACCATTCACACTGACCTGATACCTGTAGAGAACCATTCACACTGACCTGATACCTGTAGAGAACCATTCACACTGACCTGATACCTGACCTGATACCTGTAGAGAACCATTCACACTGACCTGATACCTGTAGAGAACCATTCACACTGACCTGATACCTGTACCATTCACACTGACCTGATACCTGTAGAGAACCATTCACACTGACCTGATACCTGTAGAGAACCATTCACACTGACCTGATACCTGTAGAGAACCATTCACACTGACCTGATACCTGTAGAGAACCATTCACACTGACCTGATACCTGTAGAGAACCATTCACACTGACCTGATACCTGTAGAACCATTCACACTGAACCATTCACACTGACCTGATACCTGTAGAGAACCATTCACACTGACCTGATACCTGTAGAGAACCATTCACACTGACCTGATACTGTATTCACACTGACCTGATACCTGAGAACCATTCACACTGACCTGATACCTGTAGAGAACCATTCACACTGACCTGATACCTGTAGAGAACCATTCACACTGACCTGATACCTGTAGAGAACCATTCACACTGACCTGATACCTGTAGAGAACCATTCACACTGACCCTGTAGAGAACCATTCACACTGACCTGATACCTGTAGAGAACCATTCACACTGACCTGATACCTGTAGAGAACCATTCACACTGACCTGATACCTGTAGAGAACCATTCACACTGACCTGATACCTGTAGAGAACCATTCACACTGACCTGATACCTGATACACTGTAGAGAACCATTCACACTGACCTGATACCTGAGAACCATTCACACTGACCTGATACCTGAGAGAACCATTCACACTGACCTGATACCTGTAGAGAACCATTCACACTGACCTGGTACCTGTAGAGAACCATTCACACTGACCTGATACCTGTAGAGAACCATTCACACTGACCTGATACCTGTAGAGAACCATTCACACTGACCTGATACCTGTGATAGAGAACCATTCACACTGACCTGATACATGTAGAGAACCATTCACACTGACCTGATACCTGATACATGTAGAGAACCATTCACACTGACCTGATACCTGTAGAGAACCATTCACACTGACCTGATACCTGTAGAGAACCATTCACACTGACCTGATACCTGTAGAGAACCATTCACACTGACCTGATACCTGTAGAGAACCATTCACACTGACCTGATACCTGTAGAGAACCATTCACACTGACCTGATACCTGTAGAGAACCATTCACACTGACCTGATACATGTAGAGAACCATTCACACTGACCTGGTACCTGTAGAGAACCATTCACACTGACCTGATACCTGTAGAGAACCAATCACACTGACCTGATACCTGTAGAGAACCATTCACACTGACCTGGTACCTGTAGAGAACCATTAGAGAACCATTAGAGAACCATTCACACTGACCTGGTACCTGTAGAGAACCATTCACACTGACCTGATACCTGTAGAGAACCATTCACACAGACCTGATACCTGTAGAGAACCATTCACACTGACCTGATACCTGTAGAGAACCATTCACACAGACCTGGTACCTGTAGAGAAGTAGAGAACCATTCACACTGACCTGGTACCTGTAGAGAACCATTCACACTGACCTGATACCTGTAGAGAACCATTCACACAGACCTGATACCTGTAGAGAACCATTCACACAGACCTGATACCTGTAGAGAACCATTCACACAGACCTGATACCTGTAGAGAACCATTCACACAGACCTGATACCTGTAGAGAACCATTCACACTGACCTGATACCTGTAGAGAACCATTCACACAGACCTGATACCTGTAGAGAACCATTCACACTGACCTGGTACCTGTAGAGAACCATTCACATAGACCTGGTACCTGTAGAGAACCATTAGAGAACCATTCACACTGACCTGATACCTGTAGAGAAGTAGAGAACCATTCACACTGACCTGATACCTGTAGAGAACCATTCACACTGACCTGATACCTGTAGAGAACCATTCACACTGACCTGATACCTGTAGAGAACCATTCACACTGACCTGATACCTGTAGAGAACCATTCACACAGACCTGGTACCTGTAGAGAAGTAGAGAACCATTCACACAGACCTGATACCTGTAGAGAACCATTCACACTGACCTGATACCTGTAGAGAACCATTCACACAGACCTGGTACCTGTAGAGAACCATTCACACAGACCTGGTACCTGTAGAGAAGTAGAGAACCATTCACACTGACCTGGTACCTGTAGAGAACCATTCACACTGACCTGATACCTGTAGAGAACCATTCACACTGACCTGGTACCTGTATTCTAGTTACAGGGTCTGTGAAAATGCAGGAATCGCGACTAGGTCTTTTTGATGCTATTCATTTACCTTAAAAAAACATGTTTTACCCCATATCCCTTTTAGATAACAGCTGCTATACAGAAGCTGGCATGGTAAATTAGTGGGATATTTGTCTGGGTATGAAAGGGGTATCTCATGCCAAACTGTTGTGCTTCGGCCACCAGTTGGTGTTTTGCATTTTTTTTCAATTGGGAATGTGTTTTATGAATGTTGATGTGAGTCACATCACGACTTCCTCTCGGCACTGAATCATATCCTTAATTAACAGTAAACACGTCTACATGAAGCCTTTAAATACACGTCTGGTGTATCTGATGAGATGTCTATAGATCACTAGGCACCGTCAATCAGAAACATCGCCTAAACAAGGTTGCTACACAAGGAACAGCTTATACATAGCCCGTCCGTCTCGAAACGATTCGCGTCAAAAAATAATTATAATAAACATCAACAACAACAAAAATAAACAAGAACAGGTCATATCAAATGCAAACACACAATTGTTGAGTCGTTCGTGGCAAAGTTATGTTGAAGGAAATGTGTTACGAAATAAAGTACGTGGTGCAGCTATTGCATTGGCTCAACCTATAGCTGAGATTTACTGGCGAAGCAAAGGGGGATACAACATCCTTAGCTCTATATGATTTATAAACTAGAAACAGCCGTTACATTTCACACAATAATATTATTCCCTGTATATTTGACATAAATGGAATTGTATAGTTCTGCGATCCTATATGTTGTTGAATCGTGAAACTCAGCCGCGACGGTTCGATGGGCTTATCTACAACGACCGAGTCCTATCTACTTACAATCACTGCCAACCTTAACTCCCTATAACCACATTTCAAAACAACCCGAACCTTTTTTGCGTGTGTAAACAGTAACAACAACATGCCATGCTTTACTGTCCCTGCAGATCGGTTTGATTGTTCCAAGTTTTGCGTTAACGACATCGGTATAGCGCTGCAAGCTGCATCCGGACAGAGTTGCCTATCCCCAAAGCGCAATGGGAACGTACACACACACTAGCATAGTAGCAACTGCATATATGTCTGACATGTATGTTAACCTACATCGGATAAATAAATACATTAGGACCGACCTTAACAGGCTTCCTCGGTCTGCCCGGTCTGCGCTTGACCGGAGCCTCTGCAGCCGCCGCAGGCTCCGGCTCCTGGGTCCCGGTCCCTGAACTCTCCCCGGCTTCTTCACCGCGTGCACTCATTGTGACTTTGTACCAAAATAGTAATCTCTCTTGCAGCAGCTTCTAGTCTACTGTACTACACACACGGTCAGCCTGGATCCTATCCTGCCCTGCCTGCCCGCACACCAACCGACCACACCGCCAGCCACCGGACGTCCTGGTGCAAAAGTTTGAAAGGGGGAATCCTCCTGTTGTAAACTAATGCACGAATCAACCGGCGGGTCGGCTATTAAAATGAATCGGAATAAGTTTGTGCTGCTGAAAAGAAAAACAAAAGGAAAAAAATGCCTGGAGGGATTTTGATGTTGCTTGGGTGTATTATGAACAGCACGTGCTGCCCACTTCGGTATTTGGCTCAGGAAAAAACCCTCCCCGTCTCCCCTTTCTGTCGAAGTGGGTGGGGGGTGGCTTTGGTGATAAAATAAGCCCGTGATCGATTGGAATTTCAGCTCCTGTCCTTACAAATGAGCGGGAGAACTATTGAAATGAAATGGTGACAGCTGCAGCACTGTCAAATCCACGTGTCACGATTTGACTGACAAATACCAATAACTAGACGTTAATACCCTATAGGCTATATGGCCCCCAGGGCAAGAGTTTTTACATGGGATTGGCAAGACTACTAAAAAAACAGAGGGCATTATAAATGCATCTCCACAGCCCACACGAAACCAGCCTACTCACTGAATGAGAATGAGGTAAAAATAAAAAGAGAGAGAGAGACAGAGAGAGAGAGAGAGAGAGAGAGGCAGAGAGAGAGAGAGAGAGACAGAAGCAGAGAGAGAGAGAGAAACAGAGAGAGAGAGAGAGAGAGACAGAGAGAGAGAGAGAGAGAGAGAGAGAGAGAGAGAGAGAGAGAGAGAGAGAGAAAGCACCTTTCCTGTGGGTGGATAATGGCGGTGAGGAAGAGAGAGTGAGGGAAGCACCACAAAACAAGAAAAAAACTGGCCCTATGCCAGAGAAAACATGAGTAATTCTGCAGTGAGACAAAG
>NW_027008341.1:0-17500 GCF_036934945.1 Oncorhynchus masou masou | reverse complement strand
AAGAGAACGTCAGGGGTCAAATAACATCAAGGAAGTCTCACCCACAAGGGGCCCACTGTCCTCGTTCTCCTCATCGTAACCCTGACACTGTCCTTCAGAGCCAAGGTCTACGAACAACTCTTAAGTGATTTCAGCTTGTTTCATTGTGATGTGCTGCTGGTATTTAAGAATAGCAATTATTGCTAATGGATTCATTTATTTATTGCTATTATTGGTTTTTATTTTTTTATTTTTTCTGTACTGGGTTCCGCTCAAAACATTTAATTTCATTGTTACCCAGAAGTCTCTGCTTTTGAGAACATCCACACTTTAATTTCAGGTGGCTTTACCATGATATTCAAATAAGGTTGCCTTTATAACAACTCAGTTTTACAGTCACATTAGAGTTCATTGTCTACTCCCCCTGTCTAAAGCAAACTCCCCATTTGGTATGATCCAGCCTTGCTTTAGGGCAGGCAGGGGAGACTGCTCCATTCGCTGGTATAGAGGGGTGGCTAGACTGGACTGGACTCCCCTCAAAAAGCCTAAAGCTGTACAGTCACCCCACCAGCTTCTGGGCTTGGAATCATAAAGCATCTCAGGATAGGAGTGCAGATCTAGGATCAGGTCCCCCCCTCTATGTAATCTGATTCATTATGATCTAGGATCAGGTCCCCCTCTATGTAATCTGATTCATTATGATCTAGGATCAGCCCCCCCCCCCCCCCATCTATGTAATCTGATTCATTATGATCTAGGATCAGTCCCCCCCTCTATGTAATCTGATTCATTATGATCATCCCCCCTCTCTATGTAATCTGATTCATTATGATCATCCCCCCTCTCTATGTAATCTGATTCATTATGATCTAGGATCAGTCCCCCCTCTATGTAATCTGATTCATTATGATCTAGGATCAGCCCCCCCCCTCCCCTCTATGTAATCTGATTCATTATGATCATCCCCCCCCTCTATGTAATCTGATTCATTATGATCTAGGATCAGCCCCCCCTCCCCTCTATGTAATCTGATTCATTATGATCTAGGATCAGGTCCCCCCCCCCTCTATGTAATCTGATTCATTATGATCTAGGATCAGCCCCCCTCTATGTAATCTGATTCATTATGATCTAGGATCAGCCCCCCCCTCTCCATGTAATCTGATTCATTATGATCTAGGATCAGCCCCCCCCTCTATGTAATCTGATTCATTATGATCTAGGATCAGCCCCCCCCCCCTCTATGTAATCTGATTCATTATGATCTAGGATCAGCCCCCCCCCCCCTCTATGTAATCTGATTCATTATGATCTAGGATCAGCCCCCCCCTCTATGTAATCTGATTCATTATGATCAGGTCCCCCCCTCTATGTAATCTGATTCATTATGATCTAGGATCAGCCCCCCCCCATCTATGTAATCTGATTCATTATGATCTAGGATCAGCCCCCCCCCCTATGTAATCTGATTCATTATGATCTAGGATCAGGTCCCCCCCTCTATGTAATCTGATTCATTATGATCTAGGATCAGGCCCCCCCTCATCTATGTAATCTGATTCATTATGATCTAGGATCAGGTCCCCGACTGTCCTCATATTCGTATGCATTCTGATCTAAAAGTCTAAACTGATCCAAGATCAGCACTCCTACTCTGAACCCCCCCCCCCCCCCCAAAAAAAAAAAACAACAACAACTAAAAGCTGCCTCTGGGTTAGGAGGGCTCCCCTGTAGAAGAAAAATGTTGGAAGTCTGTGCTGTGATTGGGTAGAAATGGGATAGTCAACATTGTATGGTTTAAAGGAAGCATTGTCTCCTTCTCTGGTTCTCTGAAACGGCCATGTTGCTTTCGTTGAAGGCGCTTCTCTCCCTCCTTTCCCTCCTATTTTTCTTTTCCAGGAACATACATTTACCACCATGCAAATCAGGAACAGCTGCTAATTTAAAGTTTTCTCTCTGCTTTCGTTGAATGCACCTCTCTCTCTCTCTCTCTGTCTGTCTGTCTCTCTCTCTCTCTGTCTCTCTCTCTCTCTGTCTCTCTCTCTGCCTCTCTCTGCCTCTCTCTCTCCCTCTGTCTCTGCCTCTCTATCTCTCCCTCTGTCTCTCTCTCTTTCTGTCTCTCTCTGCCTCTCTCTCCCTCTGTCTCTCTCTCTCTCGCTCTCTCTCTTTCTGTCTCTCTCTCTGCCTCTCTCTCTCTCCCTCTGTCTCTCTCTCTCTCTGGCTCTCTCTCTCTGCCTCTCTCTCTCTCTTTCTCTCCCTCTCTCTCTCTCTCTGCCTCTCTCTGCCTCTCTCTCTCTCTCTCCCTCTCTCTCTCTCTCTCTCTCTGCCTCTCTCTGTCTCTCTCTCTCTCTACCTCTGTCTCTCTGTCTCTCTCTCTCTCTCTCTGCCTCTGTCTCTCTCTCTCTCTCTCTCTGCCTCTGTCTCTCTCTCTCTCTCTCTGTCTCTCTCTCTCGTTGTGGGAGCAGGGTTTGGGTTTTTGGGGTGATTGGGTTGGGACTGGGGAACAGGGTTTGGGGTTGTGGTCTGGTTGGGTTGGGACTGGGGTTGTGGGAGCAGGGTTAGGACTGGGGTTATGGTAGGAGGGTTTGGGTTAGGGGTTGGGTTAGGACTGGGAGAAGGGTTTGGGGTTCGTGAGGGTTTGGGTTAGGACTGGGGGAAGGTTTTGGGGGTCGTGAGGGGTTGGGTTAGGATTGGGGGAAGGGTTTGGGGGTTTTGGTGTGGTTGGGTCAGAACTGGGGGAAAGGGTTTGGCGGTTTTGGTGAGGTTGGGTCAGAACTGGGCTTGTGGGAGCAGGGTTTAGGGCTTGTGGTACATTACATTTCAAAGCCTGACAGACGAGGTGTCTCTCTCTCTCTCTTTCTCTCTCTCTCTCTCTCTCTCTCTCTCTCTCTCTCTCTCTCTCTCTCTCTCTCTTGCGGCACAGAGCCCTTTCTACAGCGGATGTTTAAATGAACGCTAATCCGCATTAAAAAACGTCAGGGTCACTGGTATCACTCTGATAGTGTGTCTGTGTGTGGGAGAGGGGTTTCTGCATACTTCACCCGGAAACGTCCATGTTGGCCACTGTGACAGCAAGCTGTTCTCTGGGTGGTTCCACGCTCTATAGAGAAATCAGTAGCAGCATTTATTGTCGCAATCAGTGAATGTGTTGCTCCTTCTTGTCACGAATACCACCGAAGGTGGCTCCCCTTCTTGTTCTGGTGGCGCTCAGCAGTCGTCGTCGTCGCCGGTTCTACGAGCTGCCACCGATCTTTTGTTCCGTGTTGGTTTGGTTTTGTCTAATTGGTTTCACCTGTTCATTGTTTGGTTGTCAGGGTTATTTAAGTTCGTTTAGCCCGCTTCTGTTTGCGCGGGCTTGTTCATCTGTATTTGTGAGAGTGGTTAGTGTTTTGTTGGGTTTTCTCGCTGTCCTTGTATTTCACAATAGCATAATAACAAGATTTTGTTTTATAGTTACACCTGTGTTGGGTATACTATTTTGTTCCTGTGATTATTTTGGACATTAAAGCGTGTTCCCGCATCCTTTGCTCTCTGTGCCTGACTCCACACCCAGTCACACCCTCTTAGTGTAATAACCCCCCCCCCCTTTTAATCACATCATTATCAATCCATTAACTTTGTACCAGTTCATTGTAGACACAAATATAATACCTTTTTTATTTAAAAGATTAAATAAATCTGAAATATTGTAATAACATGTGCAAATGATTGCGATATCTCAATAAATGTGCACATATTTGTATATCGGGCAAACACATTAGTCTGGACACTGGATGAAGTCGACCTCGGTCCTTCTGAGTGGCGAAGCGGTCTGAGGCACAGCATCGCAGTGCTAGAGGTGTCACTACAGACCCGGGTTCGTTCCCGGGCTGTGTCACAACCGACCGTGATCAGGAGTCCCGCAGGGCGGCACACAATTGGCCCAGTGTCGTCCCGGGTTAGGGGAGGGTTTGGCTGGGGTTTTGGCTTTACGTGGCTCATCTTGCTCTAACGACTTGCAGGCTTGACCTCGGTCGTCATTTGAACGCGTTTCCTCCTACACGTTGGTGCGGGCAGGTGTTAAGAAGTGTGGTTTGGCGGGTCATGTTTCGGAGGATGCATGATTCGAACTTCGCCTCCCGAGCCAGTTGCAGCGAAGAGACAAGATCGAAATTGTGGAGAAAAATGTAAATCCAACAAAGAATTAAAATAGAAGACTAAATATTTTGGATTAATTTTGTTAAGACACGACACGTATCAGTAACATACTAAAAACACATACTAGAGACACGTATCTGTAACATACTAGAGACACGTATCTGTAACATACTAGAGACACGTATCTGTAACATACTAGAGACACGTATCTGTAACATACTAAATACACATACTAGAGACACGTATCTGTAACATACTAGAGACACGTATCTGTAACATACTAGAGACACGTATCAGTAACATACTAAAAACACATACTAGAGACACGTATCTGTAACATACTAGAGACACGTATCTGTAACATACTAGAGACACGTATCTGTAACATACTAGAGACACGTATCAGTAACATACTAAAAACAAATACTAGAGACACGTATCTGTAACATACTAGAGACACGTATCAGTAACATCCTAAAAACACATACTAGAGACACGTATCTGTAACATACTAGAGACACGTATCTGTAACATACTAGAGACACGTATCAGTAACATACTAAAAACACATACTAGAGACACGTATCGGTAACATACTAAAAACACATAGTAGAGACACATATCTGTAACATACTAGAGACACGTATCAGTAACATACTAGAGACACGTATCTGTAACATCCTAAAAACACATACTAGAGACACGTATCTGTAACATACTAAAAACACATACTAGAGACACGTATCTGTAACATACTAAAAACACATACTAGAGACACGTATCTGTAACATACTAGAGACACGTATCGGTAACATACTAAAAACACATACTAAAACACGTATCAGTAACATACTAAATACATGTATCAGTAACATACTAAAAACGCATACTAGAGACACATATCTGTAACATACTAGAGACACGTATCTGAACATCCTAAAGACACGTATCAGTAACATACTAAAAACATGTATCAGTAACATACTAAAAACACATACTAGAGACACATATCTGTAACATACTAAAAACACATACTAGAGACACGTATCTGTAACATACTAAAAACACATACTAGAGACACGTATCTGTAACATACTAGAGACACGTATCGGTAACATACTAAAAACACATACTAAAAACACGTATCAGTAACATACTAAATACATGTATCAGTAACATACTAAAAACACATACTAGAGACACATATCTGTAACATACTAGAGACACGTATCTGTAACATCCTAAAGACACGTATCTGTAACACACTAAAGACATGTATCAGTAACATACTAGAGACACGTATCAGTAACATACTAAAACACATACTAGAGACACGTATCTGTAACATACTAGAGACACGTATCAGTAACATACTAAAAACACATACTAGAGACACGTATCTGTAACATACTAAAAACACGTATCTGTAACATACTAGAGACACCTATCTGTAACATACTAGAGACACGTATCAGTAACATACTAAATACACATACTAGAGACACGTATCTGTAACATACTAAAAACACATACTAGAGACACGTATCTGTAACATACAAAAAACACATACTAGAGACACGTATCTGTAACATACTAGAGACACGTATCTGTAACATACTAGAGACACGTATCTGTAACATACTAAATACCTGTATCAGTAACATACTAAAGACATGTAACATACTAAAGACCTGTATCTGTAACATACTAAAGACCTGTATCTGTAACATACTAAAGACCTGTATCAGTAACATACTAAAGACCTGTATCTGTAACATACTAAAGACCTGTATCAGTAACATACTAAAGACATGTATCTGTAACATACTAAATACATGTATCAGTAACATACTAAAGACCTGTATCAGTAACACACTAAAGACCTGTATCAGTAACATACTAAAGACATGTATCTGTAACATTCCAAAGACCAGTATCAGTAACATACTAAGTACATGTATCTGTAACATACTAAAGACATGTATCAGTAACATACTAAAGACCTGTATCTGTAACATACTAAAGACATGTAACATACTAAAAACATGTATCTGTAACACACTAAAGACATGTATCAGTAACATAATAAAGACCTGTATCTGTAACATACTAAAGACCTGTATCAGTAACACACTAAAGACATGTATCTGTAACATACTAAAGACCTGTATCAGTAACACACTAAAGACATGTATCAGTAACACACTAAAGACCTGTATCAGTAACACACTAAAGACATGTATCTGTAACACACTAAAGACCTGTATCTGTAACATACTAAATACATGTATCTGTAACACACTAAAAACATGTATCTGTAACACACTAAAGACCTGTATCTGTAACACACTAAAAACATGTATCTGTAACACACTAAAGACCTGTATCTGTAACACACTAAAACATGTATCTGTAACATACTAAAGACCTGTATCAGTAACACACTAAAGACATGTATCTGTAACACACTAAAAACATGTATCTGTAACACACTAAAGACCTGTATCTGTAACACACTAAAAACATGTATCTGTAACATACTAAAGACCTGTATCAGTAACACACTAAAGACATGTATCAGTAACACACTAAAGACATGTATCAGTAACACACTAAAGACCTGTATCAGTAACATACTAAAAACATGTATCTGTAACACACTAAAGACCTGTATCTGTAACATACTAAATACATGCATCAGTAACACACTAAAGACCTGTATCTGTAACACACTAAAGACCTGTATCAGTAACACACTAAAGACCTGTATCAGTAACATACTAAAAACATGTATCTGTAACACACTAAAGACCTGTATCTGTAACATACTAAAGACATGTATCAGTAACACACTAAATACATGTATCAGTAACATACTAAATACATGTATCTGTAACATACTAAATACATGTATCAGTAACATACTAAAAACATGTATCAGTAACACACTAAAGACCTGTATCAGTAACATACTAAAGACCTGTATCAGTAACATACTAAAGACATGTATCAGTAACATACTAAAGACCTGTATCTGTAACATACTAAATACACATATCAGTAACATACTAAATACATGTATCAGTAACACACTAAAGACATGTATCTGTAACACACTAAAGACATGTATCTGTAACACACTAAAGACCTGTATCTGTAACACACTAAAGACATGTATCTGTAACACACTAAAGACCTGTATCAGTAACACACTAAAGACATGTATCTGTAACATACTAAATACATGTATCAGTAACACACTAAAGACCTGTATCAGTAACATACTAAAGACCTGTATCAGTAACATACTAAAGACATGTATCAGTAACATACTAAAGACCTGTATCTGTAACATACTAAATACATGTATCAGTAACATACTAAATACATGTATCAGTAACACACTAAAGACATGTATCTGTAACACACTAAAGACATGTATCTGTAACACACTAAAGACCTGTATCAGTAACACACTAAAGACATGTATCTGTAACATACTAAATACATGTATCTGTAACATACTAAATACATGTATCAGTAACATACTAAAAACATGTATCTGTAACATACTAAATACATGTATCTGTAACATACTAAATACATGTATCAGTAACATACTAAAAACATGTATCTGTAATATACTAAATACATGTATCAGTAACACACTAAATACATGTATTTGTAACATACTCAAAACGCCTATTTTAACTCACGTCACAATCTCTTCAAAGTAAGTTAGTAAACAAAGTCCCGTTTGTAACACAGTCACATACAGTCACATTAGAGTTCATTGTCTACTCCCCCTGTCTAAAGCAAACTCCCCATTTGGTATGATCCAGCCTTGCTTTAGGGCAGGCAGGGGAGACTGCTTCATTTGCTGGTATAGAGGGGTTCGCTAGACTGGACTGGACTCTCCTCAAAAAGCCTATATAAATGTAAATAAAGTCTGATGTTTGTCCACTATAAAGTGGTTAAAATTCATTCCAATGTAGATGACGGTAATATGATAAACCAAAGAAAATATACATTTTAATAAAGTTTTAGAAATGGTTATGTTTACTTTTGAAAAACAATCATATTAAATGGATGTAAAAATGTAATTTTCGCCTTAAAGTGTAAAAGGTATGATCACACAGAGAGAAAAAGCGTCCATTTTGGGAAGGTAAAAAGTAAATCTGTCACTTTCAATGTAACACCCTGCCCAGACATAGCACAGGCATTGGGCGTTCTGGAAATACGGACAACATTTCCATCTCCTGTTCATACCAATCAATAAACTCCTCAGTCAGTCAGTTAGCAGCAAGGTTGAAGGAAAACAGTCAGTCAGTCAGCAGCAAGGTTGAAGGAAAACAGTCAGTCAGTAGCTACCTAACTAGGTTGAAGGAAAACAGTCAGTCAGTCACTCAGTAGCTAGCTAGCTAGGTTGAAGGAAAACAGTCAGTCAGTCAGTAGCTAGCTAGGTTGAAGGAAAACAGTCAGTCAGTAGCTAGCTAGCTAGGTTGAAGGAAAACAGTCAGTCAGTAGCTAGCTAGCTAGGTTGAAGGAAAACAGTCAGTCAGTAGCTAGCTAGCTAGGTTGAAGGAAAACAGTCAGTCAGTCAGTAGTTAGCTAGCTAGGTTGCAGGAAAACTATCAGTCAGTCAGTAGCTAGCTAGCTAGGTTGAAGGAAAACAGTCAGTCAGTCAGTAGCTAGCTAGGATGAAGGAAAACAGTCAGTCAGTAGCTAGCAAGCTAGGTTGAAGGAAAACAGTTAGTCAGTCAGTAGCTAGCTAGCTAGGTTGCAGGAAAACAGTCAGTCAGTCAGTAGCTAGCTAGCTAGGTTGAAGGAAAACAGTCAGTCAGTCAGTAGCTAGCTAGGATGAAGGAAAACAGTCAGTCAGTAGCTAGCAAGCTAGGTTGAAGGAAAACAGTTAGTCAGTCAGTAGCTAGCTAGCTAGGTTGCAGGAAAACAGTCAGTCAGTCAGTAGCTAGCTAGCTAGGTTGAAGGAAAACAGTCAGACAGTCAGTAGCTAGCTAGCTAGGTTGAAGGAAAACAGTCAGTCAGTCAGTAGCTAGCTAGCTAGGTTAAAAGAAAACAGTCAGTCAGTCAGCAGCTAGGTAGGTTGAAGGAAAACAGTCAGTCAGTAGTTAGGTAGGTTGAAGGAAAACAGTCAGTCAGTCAGCAGCTAGGTAGGTTGAAGGAAAACAGTCAGTCAGTCAGTAGCTAGCTAGCTAGGTTAAAAGAAAACAGTCAGTCAGCAGCTAGGTAGGTTGAAGGAAAACAGTCAGTCAGTAGTTAGGTAGGTTGAAGGAAAACAGTCAGTCAGCAGCTAGGTAGGTTGAAGGAAAACAGTCAGTCAGTAGTTAGGTAGGTTGAAGTAAAAAAACAGTTGGTTTCCTTCCAGGTTGTTGTGTGTGAGGGGGAACTCCATGCTGAGTCCTTAATGGCACCCTATTCCCTGTAAAGGCCAGGGTCCTGGTCAGAAGTAGTGCACACTATAGGGAATAGGGTCCTGGTCAAAAGTAGTGTACACTATAGGGCATTAGGGTGCCATTTGGGATGTATCCCATTTCCCCAGCCATGTGGCAGGCAGCAATTCCACCTATTTCCTATAACACTCAAAACATAAACTACAGTGAATAAATAGACTGAGTTATAGGTAGGACAAAATGGGCGCCCCTGTTTTGGCTGAGTCCACAGTGTCTGGGTGCAATAAACCGCACGTTTGTGAGTTTTTCCTCGAAGTCTGAATGTTTTTCCAAGAGCAGAAATATTTCCATGCTGCAGAGACGTTCTCCTGGAATACTCACATAGATGCTTCTCTCTCTCTCTCTCTCTCTCTCTCTCTCTCTCTCTCTCTCTCTCTCTCTCTCTCACTATTTCCCTCCCTGTCTCTCACTATTTCCCTCCCTCTCTCTCACTCTTTCCCTCCCTCCCTCCCTCCCTCCCCCTCCCTCCCTCTCTCTCTCTCTCTCTCTCTCTCTCTCTCTCTCTCTCCCTCCCTCTCTCTCTCTCCCTCTCTCCCACCCTCTCCCTCTCTCTCCCTCTCACTCACACACTATCTCCCTCTCCCTCTCATCTCACACAGATGGACTTTCTCTTGTTCACACACAGAGAGAGATAGAGCACAGAGAGAGAGAGCACAGAGAGAGAGCACGGAGAGAGAGCACAGAGAGAGAGCACAGAGAGAGAGCACGGAGAGATAGCACATAGAGAGCACATAGAGAGCACAGAGAGAGAGCACAGAGAGAGAGCACAGAGAGAGAGCACGGAGAGAGATCACATAGAGAGCACAGAGAGAGAGCACAGAGAGAGAGAGCACAGAGAGAGCACAGAGAGAGAGCACGGAGAGAGAGCACAGAGAGACCACAGGGAGAGACCACAGGGAGAGACCACAGAGAGAGCACAGAGAGAGCACAGGGAGAGACCACAGAGAGAGCACAGAGAGAGCACAGAGAGACCACAGGGAGAGACCATAGGGAGATCACAGAGAGACCACAGGGAGAGCACAGAGACAGCACAGAGAGACAGCAGAGAGAGCACAGAGAGAGCACAGAGAGACACCAGAGACAGCACAGAGAGACCACAGAGAGACCACAGAGAGAGCACAGAGAGACCACCAAGAGACCACAGAGAGAGCACAGAGAGACCACAGGGAGAGACCATAGGGAGAGCAGAGAGAGATGACAGAGAGACCACAGAGAGACCACAGAGACAGCACAGAGAGACCACAGGGAGAGACCATAGGGAGAGCACAGAGAGACCACAGGGAGAGCACAGAGAGAGCACAGAGACCACAGAGAGAGCACAGAGAGACCACAGAGAGACCACAGCGAGAGACTATAGGGAGAGCACAGAGAGACCACAGGGAGACCACAGAGAGAGCACAGAGAGACCACAGAGAGAGCACAGAGAGAGCACAGAGAGAGCACAGAGAGACCACAGAGACAGCACAGAGAGACCACAGAGAGACCACAGAGAGAGCACAGAGAGACCACAGAGAGACCACAGAGACAGCACAGAGAGACCACAGAGACAGCACAGAGAGACCACAGGGAGAGACCACAGAGAGAGCACAGAGAGAGCACAGAGAGACCACAGGGAGAGACCATAGGGAGAGCACAGAGAGACCACAGGGAGAGCACAGAGACAGCACAGAGATACCACAGAGAGAGCACAGAGAGACCACAGAGAGAGCACAGAGAGACCACAGAGACAGCACAGAGAGACCACAGAGAGACCACAGAGAGAGCACAGAGAGACCACAAAGAGACCACAGAGACAGCACAGAGAGACCACAGAGAGACCACAGGGAGAGACCACAGAGAGAGCACAGAGAGAGCACAGAGAGACCACAGGGAGAGACCATAGGGAGAGCACAGAGAGACCACAGGGAGAGCACAGAGACAGCACAGAGAGACCACATAGAGACCACATAGAGACCACAGAGAGACCACAGAGAGACCACAGAGAGAGCACAGAGAGACCACAGGGAGAGCACAGGGAGAGACCATAGGGAGAGCACAGAGAGACGACAGAGAGACCACAGAGAGACGACAGAGACAGCACAGAGAGACCACAGGGAGAGATCACAGAGAGAGCACAGAGAGAGCACAGAGAGACCACAGAGAGAGACCATAGGGAGAGCACAGAGAGACCACAGGGAGAGATCACAGAGAGAGCACAGAGAGAGCACAGAGAGACCACAGAGAGAGACCATAGGGAGAGCACAGAGAGACCACAGGGAGAGCACAGGGAGAGCACAGAGACCACAGAGAGAGCACAGAGAGAGCACAGAGAGACCACAGAGAGACCACAGAGAGACCATAGAGAGACCACAGAGAGAGACCATAGGGAGAGCACAGAGAGACCACAGGGAGACCACAGAGAGAGCACAGAGAGACCACAGAGACAGCACAGAGAGACCACAGAGAGACCACAGAGAGACCACAGAGAGAGCACAGAGAGACCACAGAGAGACCACAGAGAGACCACAGACAACAGAGAGACCACAGAGACAGCACAGAGAGACCACAGGGAGAGACCACAGAGAGAGCACAGAGAGAGCACAGAGAGACCACAGAGAGACAACAGACAACAGAGAGACCACAGAGACAGCACAGAGAGAGCACAGAGAGAGACCACATAGAGGGCACAGAGAGACCACAGAGAGACCACAGAGAGAGCACAGAGAGACCACAGGGAGAGACCATAGGGAGAGCACAGGGAGAGACCATAGGGATAGCACAGAGAGAGCACAGAGAGAGACCACATAGAGGGCACAGAGAGACCACAGAGAGACCACAGAGAGACGACAGAGACAGCACGGAGAGACCACAGAGACAGCACAGAGAGACTACAGGGAGAGAGCACAGAGAGAGCACAGAGAGAGCACAGAGAGACCACAGAGAGACCACAGACAACAGAGAGACCACAGAGACAGCACAGAGAGACCACAGAGAGAGCACAGAGAGAGACCACATAGAGGGCACAGAGAGACCACAGAGAGACCACAGAGAGAGCACAGAGAGACCACAGGGAGAGACCACAGAGAGAGCACAGAGAGACCACAGAGAGAGCACAGAGAGACCACAGAGAGACCACAGAGAGAGCACAGAGAGACAACAGAGAGAGCACAGAGAGACCACAGAGAGAGCACAGAGAGACCACAGGGAGAGACCATAGGGAGAGCACAGAGAGAGCACAGAGAGACCACAGAGAGACCACAGAGAGACCTCTCCACAGTTAGTCAACTTTCTCCTTCATTGACAAACTTACAGAGCCCCAGCCAGTCTGTGTGTGTGTATTTGTTGTGTTTTGGGGTGTTTGTGTTCTAGTCAGTCAGACAGGAAACCTTGAGGAGAAGCTTAACGCTCCGCTGCACATTTCCGACAAGCCCAAAACGATCCAGCACCAAGAACTGCTCTATGAGGTAGAGGTCTTACCGGGTGGACCCAATTAACCTCTGACCTGGGACCAATGGGGTTTGGGGTATAAAATTGTAACTTTACCCAAGGGTCTGGTCCAGCTGTTTTTTTGTGCTTGGGTCTCGGGAAAGGACGATTCACTGATGCGCATTGGTCCCGATTCAAAATGTTTAAGATTAGACTGCGTTGGTCCGCGGACCCCAAACCGAGCCAAACGTAGCATCTGCTACGCAGATCGCTAACTCGCTTCTTTATTAAACCTTTTTTTTTTTTACTCACTTTTTCGTAGTATTCAATCGTTAGCAGTTACTGTCTTGTCTCATCGCTACACCTTTTAAAAATGTATTTATTTATTTCACCTCTATTTAACCAGGTAGGCCTGTCGAATACAAGTTCTCATTTACAACTGCGACTTGGCCAAGATAAAGCAAAGCAGTTAGACACATACAACGACACAGAGTTACACATGCAGTAAAACAAAACATACAGTCAATAATACAGTAGAAACAAGTCTTACGGCGTGCCGTGCAAAGGCACGGGGACGAACACCAAACAAACACGTAACAAAAACACAGGGTAGAAACCCAAAACAAAAGAGCGAAGAGTACCTCGAAGAAATAACACACAATGATTAACAGACGGGACGAGACTCGTAATCATCTGTGCACTCCACAATGGCACGAAAGCCCAAAACACACAGCACAGGTACTCACACGCACCAACAGGACATTAAAACAATAAACGACAAGACCATGGAAACCAAAAGGCACATAAACACAAATACTAATCAGCTGGAGTACGGGGACAGGCGTGCGTGATGAAATCTCAACAGAGTGCCACCAAATCCGCCCGACGACACCCCAATGCTTAGACATTTTCCCACAACACCATCGATAGACTAGATGATGAGGACCTCACTGGATTAAAACCACCGTTGTCTCCTGAAGGCAACTCACTGTGGGTCTGAGATTCAAATCTCCTGAAGGCAACTCACTGTGGGTCTGAGGTTCGTATCTCCTGAAGGCAACTCATTGTGGGTCTGAGGTTCGTATCTCCTGAAGGCAACTCACTGTGGGTCTGAGGTTCGTATCTCCTGAAGGCAACTGATGAAAGTTCCGGAGGGATCCGTGACAACAGCTTCGCTTGCTGACCAATGAGAGGTAGTTCCTTGTTCCTGATCTTGACATCTTCAGTATTAATAGTACTTGACCGGAACGAGGCTAGTTGAGGGACATCCTGTGTCATTTGGTTATGAACTCAGCAACAACAAAAAAAGAAACGTCTCTTTTTCAGGATCCTGTCTTTCAAAGATCATTCGTAAAAATACAAATAACTTCACAGATCTTCATTGTAAAGTGTTTAAACACTGTTTCCAATGCTTGTTCAATGAACTAATTAATGAATTAATCAATTAATGAACATGCACCTGTGGAACGGTCGTTAAGACACTAACAGCTTACAGACGGTAGGCAATTAAGGTCACAGTTATGACAACTTAGGACACTAAAGAGGCCTTTCTACTGACTCTGAAAAACACCAAAAGAAAGATGCCCAGGGTCCCTGCTCATCTGCATGAACGTGCCTTAGGCATGCTGCAAGGAGGCATGAGGACTGCAGATGTGGCCAGGGCAATAAATTGCAATGTCCGTACTGTGAGACGCCTAAGACAGGGCTACAGGGAGACAGGACGGACAGCTGATCGTCCTTGCAGTGGCAGACCACGTGTAACAACACCTGCACAGGATGACACCTGCGGGACAGGTACAGGATGGCAACAACAACTGCCGAGTTACACCAGGAACGCACAATCCCTCCATCAGTGCTCAGACGGTCCACAATAGGCTGAGAGAGGATGGACTGAGGGTTTGTTGGCCTGTTGTAAAGGCAGGTCCTCACCAGACATCACCGGCAACAACATCGCCTATGGGCACAAACCCATTGTCGCTGGACCAGACAGGACTGGCAAAAAGTGCTCTTCATTGACGAGTCGCGGTTATCACTTTACACTTGTGTGTATAAGGTAGTAGTTTTGGAATTGTTAGTTAGATTGCTCGTTGGTTATTACTGCATTGTCGGAACTAGAAGCACAAGCATTTCGCTACACTCGCATTAACATCTGCTAACCACGTGTATGTGACAAATAACATTTGATTTGATTTGATTTTGTCTCACCAGGGGTGATGGTCGGATTCGCGTTTATCGTTGAAGGAATGAGCGTTACACCGAGGCCTGTACTCTGGAGCGGGATCGATTTGGAGGTGGAGGGTCCGTCGTGGTCTGAGGCGGTGTGTCACAGCATCACCGGACTGAGCATGTTGTCAGTGCAGGCTCAACGCTGTGTGTTTCAGGGAAGACATCCTGCTCCCTCATGTGGTACCCTTCCTGCAGGCTCAACGCTGTGTGTTTCAGGGAAGACATCCTGCTCCCTCATGTGTCCTTCCTGCAGGCTCAACGCTGTGTGTTTCAGGGAAGACATCCTGCTCCCTCATGTGGTACCCTTCCTGCAGGCTCAACGCTGTGTGTTTCAGGGAAGACATCCTGCTCCCTCATGTGTCCTTCCTTCCTGCAGGCTCAACGCTGTGTGTTTCAGGGAAGACATCCTGCTCCCTCATGTGGTACCCTTCCTGCAGGCTCAACGCTGTGTGTTTCAGGGAAGACATCCTGCTCCCTCATGTGTCCTTCCTGCAGGCTCAACGCTGTGTGTTTCAGGGAAGACATCCTCCTCCCTCATGTGGTACCCTTCCTGCAGGCTCATCCTGACATGACCCTCCAGCATTACAATGCCACCAGCCATACTGCTAGTTCTTTACGGGATTTCCTGCAAGATAGTAATGTCAGTATTCTGCCATGGCCAGAGAAGAGCTCGGATCTCAATCCCGTTGAGAATGTTTGGGACCTGTTGGATCAGAGGGTGAGGGCAAGGGCCATTCCTCCCCAGAAATGTCCTTCCACCATCCTTCACTCCTCTCCTCCTCCACCCTCTCTCACTGTCCCTCACTCCTCTCCTCCTCCACCCTCTCTCACCATCCCTCACTCCTCTACTCCTCCACCCTCTCTCACTGTCCCTCACTCCTCTCCTCCTCCACCCTCTCTCACTGTCCCTCACTCCTTTCCTCCTCCACCCTCTCTCACTGTCCCTCACTCCTCTCCTCCTCCACCCTCTCTCACTTCTCTCCTCCTCCACCCTCTCTCACCATCCTTCACTCCTCTCCTCCTCCACCCTCTCTCACTGTCCCTCACTCCTCTCCTCCTCCACCCTCTCTCACCATCCTTCACTCCTCTCCTCCTCCACCCTCTCTCACTGTCCCTCACTCCTCTCCTCCTCCACCCTCTCTCACCATCCCTCACTCCTTTCCTCCTCCACTCTCTCTCACTGTCCCTCACTCCTTTCCTCCTCCACCCTCTCTCACTGTCCCTCACTCCTTTCCTCCTCCACCCTCTCTCACCATCCCTCACTCCTCTCCTCCTCCACCCTCTCTCACTTCTCTCCTCCTCCTCCCACTCTCACCATCCCTCACTCCTCTCCTCCTCCACCCTCTCTCACTGTCCCTCACTCCTTTCCTCCTCCACCCTCTCTCACCATCCCTCACTCCTCTCCTCCTCCACCCTCTCTCACTTCTCTCCTCCTCCTCCCACTCTCACCGTCCTTCACTCCCAGAAATGTCCGGGAACTTGCAGGTGCCTTGGTGGAAGAGTGGAGTAACATCTCACAACAACAACTGGCAAATCTGGTGCAGTCCATGAGGAGGAAATGCACTGCAGTGCTTAATGCAGCTGGTGGCCACACCAGATACCGACTGTTACTTTTGATTTTTGACCCCCACTTTGTTCAGGGACATATTATTCAATTTCTGTTAGTCACATGTCTGTGGAACTTGTTCAGTTTATGTCTCAGTTGTTGAATCTTGTTATGTTCATACAAATATTTACACATGTTAAGTTTGCTGAAAATAAACACAGTTGACAGTGAGAGGACCGTTCTTTTTTTGCTGAGTTCAGTTATCTGAAAATGGTGTTTACCGGAAACAAAAGTAAACTACCAGATACAAAACTCTCATCTGACTTCACCTGATGAACGGGATTTACAATAGATTTGTATTTTGATTGTTCAGGTTCACCATCAGCAAAAGTAATTTAAAAAAACAAACATGTAAATTGATCATTTCCTCACTTTGTGAGGTGCACTGCTTGGCCAAGGAGGGAAGAGGAAAGAAGATCACTCACATTTACCAAACGGTCCAAACCATTTGTTTTTGAGATGTGGTGAAATCCAAAGATGTGCTATGTATATTTATGGCGTCGCTCATTTGTAAACAATAAATATTGACACATTACCAGCTCAAACACTTCATCTGATAAAATTACAAATTAATTAGTGGATGACGCTAATTTCAGAACCAAAGTGAGGGGACAAAAACAAAGGCTACATTACCTCCCCTAATCTGATAGTGGTAGTGGGGTGGTAGATGTCTCTC
>NW_027008340.1:80000-108620 GCF_036934945.1 Oncorhynchus masou masou | reverse complement strand
TTCTATAGTATATTACAGTAGAGACATCTATATAGTTCTATAGTATATTACAGTAGAGACATCTATATAGTTCTATAGTATATTACAGTAGAGACATCTATATAGTTCTATAGTATATTACAGTAGAGACATCTATATAGTTATATTACAGTAGAGACATCTATATAGTTCTATAGTATATTACAGTAGAGACATCTATATAGTTCTATAGTATATTACATTACAGTAGAGACATCTATATAGTATATTATAGTTCTATAGTATATTATAGTAGAGACATCTATATAGTTCTATAGTATATTACAGTAGAGACATCTATATAGTTCTATAGTATATTACAGTAGAGACATCTATATAGTTCTATAGTATATTACAGTAGAGACATCTATATAGTTCTATAGTATATTACAGTAGAGACATCTATATAGTTCTATAGTATATTACAGTAGAGACATCTAGATAGTTCTATAGTATATTACAGTAGAGACATCTATATAGTTCTATAGTATATTACAGTAGAGACATCTATATAGTTCTATAGTATATTACAGTAGAGACATCTATATAGTTCTATAGTATATTACAGTAGAGACATCTATATAGTTCTATAGTATATTACAGTAGAGACATCTATATAGTTCTATAGTATATTACAGTAGAGACATCTATATAGTTCTATAGTATATTACAGTAGAGACATCTATATAGTTCTATAGTATATTACAGTAGAGACATCTATATAGTTCTAGACATCTATATAGTTCTATAGTATATTACAGTAGAGACATCTATATAGTTCTATAGTATATTACAGTAGAGACATCTATATAGTTCTATAGTATAGTTAGTCTTTATTGTCCCCTTGGGGGAATTATGTTGCAGTATCATGTAGATTTAAAATGGTGTTTAAATACAGTAGAAAACAAATTGACATGTAACATAACAGTTACATAGCAATAAAAATGCACTAACTGGCTGGTCTTACTGGGTCGATAGGAACATTAGCCTGCTGGCCTTACTGGGTCTATAGGAACATTAGCCTGCTGGTCTTACTGGGTGGATAGGAACATTAGCCTGCTGGTCTTACTGGGTCTATAGGAACATTAGCCTGCTGGCCTTACTGGGTCTATAGGAACATTAGCCTGCTGGTCTTACTGGGTCTATAGGAACATTAGCCTGCTGGCCTTACTGGGTCTATAGGAACATTAGCCTGCTGGCCTTACTGGGTGGATAGGAACATTAGCCTGCTGGCCTTACTGGGTCTATAGGAACATTAGCCTGCTGGCCTTACTGGGTCTATAGGAACATTAGCCTGCTGGCCTTACTGAGTCTATAGGAACATTAGCCTGCTGGCCTTACTGAGTCTATAGGAACATTAGCCTGCTGGCCTTACTGGGTGGCTAGGAACATTAGCCTGCTGGCCTTACTGGGTCTATAGGAACATTAGCCTGCTGGCCTTACTGGGTCTATAGGAACATTAGCCTGCTGGCCTTACTGGGTGGATAGGAACATTAGCCTGCTGGCCTTACTGGGTCTATAGGAACATTAGCCTGCTGGCCTTACTGGGTGGATAGGAACATTAGCCTGCTGTCCTTACTGGGTCTATAGGAACATTAGCCTGCTGGCCTTACTGGGTGGATAGGAACATTAGCCTGCTGGTCTTACTGGGTCGATAGGAACATTAGCCTGCTGGCCTTACTGGGTCTATAGGAACATTAGCCTGCTGGCCTTACTGAGTCTATAGGAACATTAGCCTGCTGGTCTTACTGAGTCTATAGGAACATTAGCCTGCTGGCCTTACTGGGTCTATAGGAACATTAGCCTGCTGGCCTTACTGGGTCTATAGGAACATTAGCCTGCTGGTCTTACTGGGTCTATAGGAACATTAGCCTGCTGGTCTTACTGGGTCTATAGGAACATTAGCCTGCTGGCCTTACTGGGTCTATAGGAACATTAGACTGCTGGTCTTACTGAGTCTATAGGAACATTAGCCTGCTGGCCTTACTGAGTCTATAGGAACATTAGCCTGCTGGTCTTACTGGGTCGATAGGAACATTAGCCTGCTGGCCTTACTGAGTCTATAGGAACATTAGCCTGCTGGCCTTACTGAGTCTATAGGAACATTAGCCTGCTGGCCTTACTGGGTCGATAGGAACATTAGCCTGCTGGCCTTACTGGGTGGATAGGAACATCAGCCCGAGCTATTTAGGAGGGATATCACACCTGGCACAAACCATTGTCTAGTTGTGTTTTTCCTGCTGAGTGGTGCCCTATACCTGCGCCCAGAGGAGAGTAGTTCACAGTCCGGGTACAGGGGGTGGCTTGGGTCGAAAATTATTTTGTGAGCCTTGCGGAGGGCCCTGAACTTAAAGATCTCATCCAGGTCTGTCTGTTGGACTCCAAGTACCTTGTGGAGGGCCCTGACCTTAGAGATCTCATCCAGGCCTGTCTGTTGGACTCCAAGTACCTTGGGGAAGGCCCTGACCTTAAAGATCTCATCCAGGTCTGTCTGTTGGACTCCAAGTACCTTGTGGAGGGCCCTGACCTTAAAGATCTCATCCAGGCCTGTCTGTTTGACTCCAAGTACCTTGTGGAGGGCCCTGAACTTAAAGATCTCATCCAGGTCTGTCGGTTTGACTCCTAGTACCTTGTGGAGGGCCCTGACCTTAGAGATCTCATCCAGGCCTGTCTGTTTGATTCCAAGTACCTTGGGGAGGGCCCTGACCTTAAAGATCTCATCCAGGTCTGTCTGTTGGACTCCAAGTACCTTGTGGAGGGCCCTGACCTTAAAGATCTCATCCAGGCCTGTCTGTTTGATTCCAAGTACCTTGGGGAGGGCCCTGACCTTAAAGATCTCATCCAGGTCTGTCGGTTTGACTCCTAGTACCTTGTGGAGGGCCCTGACCTTAGAGATCTCATCCAGGCCGGTCTGTTTGACTCCTAGTACCATGTGGAGGGCCCTGAAATAAAAGATCTCATCCAGGCCTGTCGGTTTGACTCCAAGTACCTTGGGGAGGGCCCTGACCTTAAAGATCTCATCCAGGTCTGTCGGTTTGACTCCTAGTACCTTGTGGAGGGCCCTGACCTTAGAGATCTCATCCAGGCCGGTCTGTTTGACTCCTAGTACCATGTGGAGGGCCCTGAAATAAAAGATCTCATCCAGGCCTGTCGGTTTGACTCCAAGTACCTTGGGGAGGGCCCTGACCTTAAAGATCTCATCCAGGTCTGTCGGTTTGACTCCTAGTACCTTGTGGAGGGCCCTGACCTTAGAGATCTCATCCAGGCCTGTCTGTTTGACTCCTAGTACCTTGCTTGCTGTGGTGATAATCCTTCTCATCATTTTTCTCAGTAGAGTAGAGACATCTCTATAGTTCAATAGTATAGTGCTGTACGTTAGACGGTCCCCGGTGTAAATGTAATGGTCCCTGCCTGTCACACAGAGGCATTAGGCCTCAAGCCCCTGGATGCGTTCCAACTGCCACCCTATTCCTTTTACTGCGCACTGCTTTTGAGAAGAGCATAGGGCACTGGTCGAAAGTAGTGCACTATATAGGGAATAGGGTGCCATAGGGCTCTGGTCGAAAGTAGTGTACTATATAGGGAATAGGGTGCCATAGGGCTCTGGTCGAAAGAGGTGTACTATATAGGGAATAGGGTGCCATAGGGCTCTGGTCTAAAGTAGTGCACTATATAGGGAATAGGGCTCTGGTCTAAAGTAGTGCACTATATAGGGAATAGGGCTCTGGTCGAAAGTAGTGTACTATATAGGGAATAGGGTGCCATAGGGCTCTGGTCTAAAGTAGTGCACTATATAGGGAATAGGGCTCTGGTCTAAAGTAGTGCACTATATAGGGAATAGGGCTCTGGTTGAAAGTAGTGTACTATATAGGGAATAGGGTGCCATAGGGCTCTGGTCTAAAGTAGTGCACTATATAGGGAATAGGGTGCCATAGGGCTCTGGTCTAAAGTAGTGCACTATATAGGGAATAGGGTGCCATAGGGCTCTGGTCTAAAGTAGTGCACTATATATAGGGAATAGGGTGCCATAGGGCTCTGGTCTAAAGTAGTGCACTATATAGGGAATAGGGTGCCATAGGGCTCTGGTCTAAAGTAGTGCACTATATAGGGAATAGGGTGCCATAGGGCTCTGGTCTAAAGTAGTGCACTATATAGGGAATAGGCTGCCATAGGGCTCTGGTCTAAAGTAGTGCACTATATAGGGAATAGGGTGCCATAGGGCTCTGGTCTAAAGTAGTGCACTATATAGGGAATAGGCTGCCATAGGGCTCTGGTCTAAAGTAGTGCACTATATAGGGAATAGGGTGCCATAGGGCTCTGGTCTAAAGTAGTGCACTATATAGGGAATAGGGTGCCATAGGGTTCTGGTCTAAAGTAGTGCACTATATAAGGAATAGGGTGCCATAGGGTTCTGGTCTAAAGTAGTGCACTATATAGGGAATAGGGTGTCATAGGGCTCTGGTCTAAAGTAGTGCACTATATAGGTAATAGGGTGCCATAGGGTTCTGGTCTAAAGTAGTGCACTATATAGGGAATAGGGTGCCATAGGGCTCTGGTCTAAAGTAGTGCACTATATAGGGAATAGGGTGCCATATGGGATACAGCCTCTCTCTCGCTCTCCGACACAACTAGCAGCTGGGCCAGGAGGGAATAATTTGATTTGGTACTTTATGCCGGAAAAGGGCTTTTCTTCCAGAGCCATACCATTTACACTTGGCCTCTCCCTGGGCCCTCTCTCTCTCCCTGACCCCCCCACCATCTCTCTCTCTCTCCCTGACCCCCCCACCATCTCTCTCTCTCTCCCTGACCCCCCCACCATCTCTCTCTCTCTCCCTGAATGACTTTACATGACATTAACACATTTCAGAGAGCATTACAGGCTGAAAAGAGATTTGTCTAGACAAAGACAAGGTTTATTTGTAGTTAAAGCTTCATTTCCTGCCTCGTACCCTCTCTCCTAAACCCCCTCCTCTCCTCCCCCACTCCTCCGCCTCTCCTCCTGTTCAGGCACAATGTTTGTCTGACTGAAAGGTAAAAGGATTTCAATCAGTTTACCTCACAGTTGGGGGCGTCGCTAACCTGATTAATGAAGGCAATTAGTCTTTGTCATGTCTTCCACTCGTTCCTCTCGCTAAATCACCCACCACATGGGCATCATGGCAGGACACACACAAACACACACACTGACACACAAACACTCCAACACACAGATGCACAGATGTGAAGACACACACACACACACACACACACACCGACTGGGTGCCTGACGCTAAGAGCAAATTACATCACCATCCTCTCTTCTCTTCCACAGTCTCCTCCTCTCCTCTTTTCCACTTATCCTTCTCTCCTCCTCTCCTCTCCTCTCCTCCTCTACTCCTCTCCTCTCTTCCTCTCTCTCCTCTCTTCCTCTCTCCCCTCTCTCCTCTCCTCCTCTCCTCCTCTCCTCTCCTCCTCTCCTCTCCTCCTCTCCTCTCCTCTCCTCCTCTCCTCCTTTCCACTTATCATCCTCTCCTCCTCTCCTCTCCTCCTTTCCACCCTACTCTCCTCTCCTCTACTCCTCTCCTCCTTTCCACTTATCTTCTCTCCTCCTCTCTCCTCTCCTCTCCTCTCCTCTCCTCTCCTCTCCTCCTCCACTCCTTTCCACTTATCCTCCTCTCCTCTCCTCCTCTCCTCCTTTCCACTTATCCTTCTCTCCTCCTCTCCTCTCCTCTCCTCCTCTACTCCTCTCCTCTCCTCCTCTCCTCCTCTCCTCTCCTCCTCTCCTCTCCTCCTCTCCTCTCCTCCTCTCCTCCTTTCCACTTATCATCCTCTCCTCCTCTCCTCTCCTCCTCTCCTCCTTTCCACCCTACTCTCCTCTCCTCTACTCCTCTCCTCCTTTCCACTTATCTTCTCTCCTCCTCTCTCCTCTCCTCTCCTCTCCTCTCCTCCTTTCCACTTATCCTTCTCTCCTCCTCTCCTCTCCTCTCCTCCTCTCCTCTCCTCTCCTCCTCTCCTCCTTTCCACTTATCCTCCTCTCCTCTCCTCCTCTCCTCCTTTCCACTTATCCTTCTCTCCTCCTCTCCTCTCCTCCTCTCCTCTCCTCTCCTCTCCTTCTCTCCTCCTTTCCACTTATCCTTCTCTCCTCCTCTCCTCTCCTCTCCTCCTCTCCTCTCCTCTCCTCCTTTCCACTTATCCTTCTCTCCTCCTCTCCTCTCCTCCTCTACTCTCCTCTCCTCCTTTCCACTTATCCTTCTCTCCTCCTCTCCCTCTCCTCCTCTCTCCTCTCCTCTCCTCTCCTCTCCTCTCCCTCTCCTCTCCTCTCCTCTCCTCCCTCTCCTCCTTTCCACTTATCCTTCTCTCCTCCTCTCCTCTCCTCTCCTCCTCTCCTATCCTTCTCTCCTCTCCTCCTCTCCTCCTTTCCACTTATCCTCCTCTCCTCCTCTCCTCCTTTCCACATATCCTTCTCTCCTCCTCTCCTCTTCTCCTCTCCTCTCCCCCTCTCCTCCTTTCCACTTATCCTTCTCTCCTCCTTTCCACTTATCCTTCTCTCCTCCTCTCCTCCTTTCCACATATCCTTCTCTCCTCCTCTCCTCTCCTCCTCTCCTCCTCTCCTCTCCTCCTCCCCTCCTTTCCACTTATCCTTCTCTCCTCCTCTCCTCCTTTCCACATATCCTTCTCTCCTCCTCTCCACTTATCCTTCTCTCCTCCTCTCCTCTCCTCCTCTCCTCCTCTCCTCTCCTCCTCTCCTCCTTTCCACATATCCTTCTCTCCTCCTCTCCTCTCCTCCTCTCCTCCTCTCCTCTCCTCCTCCCCTCCTTTCCACTTATCCTTCTCTCCTCCTCTCCTCCTTTCCACATATCCTTCTCTCCTCCTCTCCTCTCCTCCTCTCCTCTCTTCCTCTCCTCCTTTCCACATATCCTTCTCTCCTCCTCTCCTCTCCTTCTCTCCTCCTCTCCTCCTCTCCTCCTTTCCACTTATCCTTCTCTCCTCTCCTCTCCTCCTCTCCTCTCCTCTCCTCTCCTCTCCTCTCCTCTCCTCTCCTCCTCTCCTCCTTTCCACATATCCTTCTCTCCTCCTCTCCTCTCCTCCTCTACTCTCCTCTCCTCTCCTCCTTTCCACTTATCCTTCTCTCCTCCTCTCCTCTCCTCCTCTCCTCCTCTCCTCCTCTCCTCCTTTCCACATATCCTTCTCTCCTCCTCTCCTACTTTCCACTTATCCTTCTCTCCTCTACTCCTCTCCTCCTTTCCACTTATCCTTCTCTCCTCCTCTCCTCTCCTCCTCTCCTCTCCTCCTCTCTCCTCCTCTCCTATATTCCTCTCCTCCTTTCCACTTATCCTTCTCTCCTCTCCTCCTCTCCTCTCCTCCTTTCCACATATCCTTCTCTCCTCCTCTCCTCTCCTCCACTCCTCCTCTCCTTTCCTCCTCTCCTCCTTTCCACATATCCTTCTCTCCTCCTCTCCTCTCCTACTCTCCTCTCCTCTCCTCCTCTCCTCCTTTCCACTTATCCTTCTCTCCTCTCCTCCTCTCCTCCTTTCCACTTATCTTTCTCTCCTCCTCTCCTCTCCTCTCCTCCTCCACTCCTCTCCTCCTCCTTTCCACTTATCCTTCTCTCCTCCTCTCCTCTCCTCTCCTCCTCTCCTCTCCTCCTCTCCTCCTTTCCACTTATCCTTCTCTCCTCCTCTCCTCTCCTCTCCTCCTCTCCTCTCCTCCTCTCCTCCTTTCCACTTATGCTTCTCTCCTCTCCTCTCCTCCTTTCCTCCTTTCCACTTATCCTTCTCTCCTCCTCTCCTCTCCTTTCTCCTCCTCTTCTCCTTTCCACTTATCTTTCTCTCCTCTCCTCCTCTCCTCCTTTCCACATATCCTTCTCTCCTCCTCTCCTCTCCTCTCCTCCTCTCCTCTCCTCCTCTCCTCCTTTCCACTTATCCTTCTCTCCTCCTCTCCTCTCCGCTCCTCCTCTCCTCCTTTCCACTTATCCTTCTCTCCTCCTCTTCTCTCCTCTCCTCCTCTCCTCCTTTCCACTTATCCTTCTCTCCTCTCCTCCTCTCCTCCTTTCCACTTTTCCTTCTCTCCGCTCCTCCTCTCCTCCTTTCCACTTATCCTTCTCTCCTCTCCTCCTCTCCTCCTTTCCACTTTTCCTTCTCTCCTCTCCTCCTCTCCTCCTTTCCACATATCCTTCTCTCCTCCTCTCCTCTCCTCTCCTCCTCCTCTCTCCTCTCCTCTCCTCCTTTCCACTTATCCTTCTCTCCTCCTCTCCTCTCCTCTCCTCCTCTCCTCTCCTCCTCTCCTCCTTTCCACTTATCCTTCTCTCCTCTCCTCCTCTCCTCCTTTCCACTTATCCTTCACTCCTCCTCTCCTCTCCTCCTCTCCTCCTTTCCACGTATCCTTCTCTCCTCTTCCTTTCCTCCATTCCGCCTATCCTCCTCTCCCCAGACCTCTTCATGAGCTACACATGTCCCTCAGAAGAGGGGCAACAAGAAAAAATGTAATAAAACCAGGAACAGATTAAGACTGATTCTTAAATCTGATTCAGTAGACTGTCTTCTCAAATCTGATTCAGTAGACTGTCTTCTCAAATCTGATTCAGTAGACTGACTTCTCAAATCTGATTCAGTAGACTGACTTCTCAAATCTGATTCAGTAGACTGACTTCTCAAATCTGATTCAGTAGACTGTCTTCTGAAACCTGATTCAGTAGACTGTCTTCTCAAATCTGATTCAGTAGACTGACTTCTCAAATCTGATTCAGCAGACTGACTTCTCAAAATGTATTCAGTAGACTGACTTCTCAAATCTGATTCAGTAGACTGACTTCTCAAAATGTATTCAGTAGACTGTCTTCTCAAATTTGATTCAGTAGACTGACTTCTCAAATCTGATTCAGTAGACTGACTCTCAAAGCTGATTCAGTAGACTGACTCTCAAAGCTGATTCAGTAGACTCACTCTCAAAGCTGATTCAGTAGACTGTCTTCTCAAAGCTGATTCAGTAGACTGTCTTCTCAAAGCTGATTCAGTAGACTGTCTTCTCAAAGCTGATTCAGTAGACTGACTCAAAGCTGATTCAGTAGCCTCCTTTATTTTCTATTTCTCATGTGCTCCGTTGTTTCTGTCATATTTTTAGATATATGAGACTTGAAGCTATGCTAAATTGCTGTTAACAGCAGGGGTGGCAGGTAGCCTAGTGGTTCGAGTGTCAGACCAGTAAATAAAAGGTTCCTTGGTCGAATCCCCGACCTGACAAGGACAATCTGTCGTTCTGCCCCATGAACAAGGCAGTCAACCTGCTGTTCCTAGGCTATCATTGTAAATAAGAATTAGTTCTTAATTGAATCTCCCTATCCCGGGATCGTGACTAAAGCCTCAGGCTCATTAGCATAACGCAACGTTAACGATTTCTGAAAATCGCAAATAAAATGAAAATAATGCACCTGCTCTCAAGCTTAGCCTTTTCTTAACAACACTGTCATCTCAGATTTTCAAAATATGCTTTTGAACCATAGCAATTGACTAAATTGTGTAAGAGTATGCTAAGCTAGCTTAGCATTTTGAGTAGCATTTAGCACGCAACATTTTCACAAAAACCAGATAACCAAATAAATAAAATAATTTACCTTTGAAGAGCTTCGGATGTTTTCAATGAGGAGACTCTCAGTTACATACCAAATGCGCAGTTTTTCCTGAAACCGTCTGTGTGTAGGAGAAATCGCTCCGTTTTGTACATCACATTTGGCTACCGAAACGAACCGAAAATTCAGTCACCTACAACGTCAAACTTTTTCAGAATTAACTCCATAATATCGACCGAAACATGGCAAACGTTGTTTGGAATCAATCCTCAAGGTGTTTTTTCACATATCTCTTCATTGATATATCGTTCGTGGAAGCCTGTATTCTTCTCTAAATTCCATGGAAAAATACTTGCAGCTGACTTTTGCGCACCAATTTCGGCGCAGGACACCGGGCGGACACCTGGTAAATGTGGTCTCTTATGGTCAATCTTCCAATGATATGCCTACAAATACATCACAATGCTGCAGACACCTTGGGGAAACGACAGAAAGGGCAGACTTACTCCTCTCGCATTCACAGCCATATAAGGAGACAATGGAAAACAGAGCCTCAAAAATCCTGCTCATTTTCTGGATGCCGTCTCATCTTGGTTTTGCCTGAAGCTCACGTTCTAGGGCACGCACAGAAAATATCTTGGTAGTTCTGGACACGTCAGAGTGTTTTCTTTCGAAAGCTATCAATTATATGCATAGTCGAGCATCTTTTTGTGACAAAATATCTTGTTTAAAACGGGAACGTTTTTCATCCAAAAATGAAATTGCGCCCCTAGAGTTTCAACAGGTTAACTGACTCACCTAGTTAAACAAAGGTTAAATAAATTAAAACAAGAAGAGCAGTGGACAATAAAGAGAGCAGTCCAGAGTCTTGTGACTCTTCTGGTCAAAAATTAACATTTCATTGAGAGAGATACACAGGAGACAAGTCACTTGTACATGTATTATAAAGTGTGTGTGTTTTAGATCTTAACTACTATATAACATTGTTATTGAAGGGTAAACCACCAGGCTAGCTGGGTAACCATAACTACTATATAACTTCGTTACATCTATTTTTTATAAATTATATATATAAATATATATACACTGCTCAAAAAAATAAAGGGAACACTTAAAAAACACAATGTAACTCCAAGTCAATCACACTTCTGTGAAATCAAACTGTCCACTTAGGAAGCAACACTGATTGACAATAAAGGAGTGGTTCTGCAGGTGGTGACCACAGACCACTTCTCAGTTCCTATGCTTCCTGGCTGATGTTTTGGTCACTTTTGAATGCTGGCGGTGCTTTCACTCTAGTGGTAGCATGAGACGGAGTCTACAACCCACACAAGTGGCTCAGGTAGTGCAGCTCATCCAGGATGGCACATCAATGCGAGCTGTGGCAAGAAGGTTTGCTGTGTCTGTCAGCGTAGTGTTCAGAGCATGGAGGCGCTACCAGGAGACAGGCCAGTACATCAGGAGACGTGGAGGAGGCCGTAGGAGGGCAACAACCCAGCAGCAGGACCGCTACCTCTGCCTTTGTGCAAGGAGGAGCAGGAGGAGCACTGCAAGAGCACTGCAAAATGACCTCCAGCAGGCCACAAATGTGCATGTGTCTGCTCAAACAGTCAGAAACAGACTCCATGAGGGTGGTATGAGGGCCCGACATCCACAGGTGGGGGTTGTGCTTACAGCCCAACACCGTGCAGGATGTTTGGCATTTGCCAGAGAACACCAAGATTGGCAAATTCACCACTGGCACCCTGTGCTCTAAACAGATGAAAGCAGGTTCACACTGAGCACATGTGACAGACGTGACAGAGTCTGGAGACGCCGTGGAGAAGGTTCTGCTGCCTGCAACATCCTCCAGCATGACCGGTTTGGCGGTGGGTCAGTCATGGTGTGGGGTGGCATTTCTTTGGGGGGCCGCACAGCCCTCCATGTGCTCGCCAGAGGTAGCCTGACTGCCATCAGGTACCGAGATGAGATCCTCAGACCCCTTGTGAGACCATATGCTGGTGTGGTTGGCCCTGGGATCCTCCTAATGCAAGACAATGCTAGACCTCATGTGGCTGGAGTGTGTCAGCAGTTCCTGCAAGAGGAAGGCATTGATGCTATGGACTGGCCCGCCCGTTCCCCAGACCTGAATCCAATTGAGCACATCTGGGACATCATGTCTCGCTCCATCCACCAACGCCACGTTGCACCACAGACTGTCCAGGAGTTGGCGGATGCTTTAGTCTAGGTCTGGGAGGAGATCCCTCAGGAGACCATCCGCCACCTCATCAGGAGCATGCCCAGGCGTTGTAGGGAGGTCATACAGGCACGTGGAGGCCACACACACTACTGAGCCTCATTTTGACTTGTTTTAAGGACATTACATCAAAGTTTGTTCAGCCTGTAGTGTGGTTTTCCACTTTAATTTTGAGTGTGACTCCAAATCCAGACCTCCATGGGTTGATAAATTTGATTTTCATTTATCATTTTTATGTGATTTTGTTGTCAGCACATTCAACTATGTAAAGAAAAAAGTATTTAAAAAGAATATTTCATTCATTCAGATCTAGGAAGTGTTATTTTAGTGTTCCCTTTATTTTTTTGAGCAGTGTATATATTTTACCTTTATTTAACGAGGCAAGTCAGTTAAGAACAAATTCTTATTTTCAATGACAGCCTAGGATCAGTGGGTTAACTGCCTTGTTCAGGGGCAGAACGACAGATTTTTACCTTGTCAGCTCGGGGATATGAGCTTGTTTCAATTGTCACACTCCATGAGAATCTATAAGCTTGTTTTTGTCCAAAGTTTGTAAACATTGTAAATGTAAAAAAAAAACACTATATAGCCTCATAACTTGGTTAAAACTATCATATTGATATCATGGATAGTCAGTCCTTACATCCACAGCTCTGTCTATTAATCTGAGAGTGGGTACATTTCTCCTGGCCCATCCCTCAGCTTTTTACCAAAACAGAGGTGGGGCGACCATTTTTGTTATTATTTCATCTGCGGGTTTGCCCTTTAAACAGCTGCATATTAGCA
The DNA here is from genome assembly GCF_036934945.1 of Oncorhynchus masou masou. Taxonomy (NCBI): domain Eukaryota; kingdom Metazoa; phylum Chordata; class Actinopteri; order Salmoniformes; family Salmonidae; genus Oncorhynchus; species Oncorhynchus masou. The sequence continues at coordinate 96,036 of NW_027008340.1, read as the reverse complement.
ATATATCAAATTGCCACCAACAAAAAGGTAAGCAAGAGGCCTATAGCAAATGCAGCGTGTGGTATTTGTTATTCAAATGTATATAGCTCTTTTCAGTGCTGCATTTCAGCTATAATAATGGACTCGAATCAATGGGCCCAATCAGTCCTCCATGACAACACAATCATAAACAACAGAGTAGGGCTGGCTAATAAGTCCTTAGTTTTGAGGTTATGCTCAGATAAACCGATTTGGCTAATCTAACACTTCCATATCTCCAAGAGTGGAATTCTGATAGGCTTTGGATTTTTAATTAACATAAATATATAATTGAATCGTATTATTATTATGTAGTAGAAAACGATGGGTTAGAAGAAGCCTACATAACCAACCCATAAAGTAAAATGTAACATAAATATATGACTATTTAAACTCAAACACTTATTGATCCTGCAATAGATGTCGTTCATTTGGTACATTTTTGTTATCTTCTTATGCCTCTTAAAGGGAAAGTAATCTAAAAGTAACTGAATGTAATCAGATTACATTACTGAGTTCGGCTAATCCAAGCGATACGTTACCGATTACAATTTTGGACAGGTAACTAATTAACTGTAAGGGATTACATTTAGAGAGTAACCTACCCAACCCAGGTCATGATACAGCATTCATACAGTTCCACTATATTTTACATCACACAACACCTTCCTGCTTATAAAACACCTCTAGAGTTATGAAGACATGTTTTAAACTGTTGCAGCAGTTTAAAGGGCTGTGTCCCAAATGGCACCCTATTCTCTATATAGTGCACTACTTTAGACCAGAACTATATGAACCCTATTCCCAAAATAGTGCAGTACTTTAGACCAGAGCCCTATGGCACCCTATTCCCTATATAGTGCACTACTTTAGACCAGAGCCCTATGGCACCCTATTCCCTATATAGTGCACTACTTTAGACCAGAACACTAAGGAACCCTATTCCCTATATAGTGCACTACTTTAGACCAGAACACTATGGAACCCTATTCCCTATATAGTGCACTACTTTAGACCAGAACACATTTTGGTTTCACACCTTTAAGAATCACACCTAATCACACCTTTTATAATCACACCTTTAATAATCACTCCTTTAAGAATCACTCCTTTAAGAATCACACCTATTCACACCTTTTATAATCACACCTTTAATAATCACACCTAATCACACCTTTAATAATCACACCTAATCACACATTTAATAATCACACCTAATCACACCTTTTATAATCACACCTTTAAGAATCACACCTTTAATAATCACTCCTTTAAGAATCACACCTAATCACACCTTTTATAATCACACCTTTAATAATCACACCTAATCACACCTTTAATAATCACACCTAATCACACATTTAATAATCACACCTTTAAGAATCACACCTCACTAAATCACATTTCTCCATGAAAGCTATCCATGTCACCCGGAGAAGACTGATCTTCTAAATCCTGTGTTGTCTTGTCTCTGAAAGGTGTGCTGGGTACGATGGCAGCATATTTTGATGTGATCCTATTTCTTAATTTCCTGCGTTGGCTAGGAGCTAGGGAGGACGCAGAGACTGAAGCGAGAAGCCAGACCACCCCTCCCTCCCTCCCTCTCTCTCTCTCTCTCTCTCTGCCTGTTAGAGACCAGATTGACAGGCTCATTCCTTGTGGAAAAGGGACGACTGGAAGTGTTTGGCATTCACCCCAACCGTGGTTCCGTATCGCTCCATGGTTCTACATAGAGCAGAGTGATTCATTCATCAGATACAACCTGATACAAATTCCTATGTGTGCGCTTGGGTGCGTGCTGTTGTGTGTGTGTGTGTGTGTGTGCTTGGATGCGTGCTGTTGTGTGTGTGTGTGTGTGTGTGCTTGGATGCGTGCTGTTGTGTGTGTGTGCTTGGGTGCGTGCGTGTGTGTGTGTGTGTGTGTGTGTGTGTGTGTGTGTGTGTGTGTGTGTGTGTGTGTGTGTGTGTGTGTGTGTGTGTGTGTGTGTGTGTGTGTGTGTGTGTGTGTGTGTGTGTGTGTGTGTGTGCTTGGGTGCATGCTGTTGTGTGTGTGTGTGTGCTTGGGTGCGTGCTGTTGTGTGTGTGTGTGTGTGTGTGTGTGTGTGTGTGTGTGTGTGTGTGTGCTTGGGTGCATGCTGTTGTGTGTGTGTGTGTGTGCTTGGGTGCGTGCTGTTGTGTGTGTGTGTGTGTGTGTGTGTGTGTGTTGGGTGTGTGCTGTTGTGTGTGTGTGTGTGCTTGGGTGTGTGCTGTTGTGTGTGTGTGTGTGTGTGTGTGTGCTTGGGTGCGTGCTGTTGTGTGTGTGTGTGTGCTTGGGTGCGTGCTGCTGTGTGTGTGTGTGTGCTTGGGTGCGTGCTGCTGTGTGTGTGTGTGTGTGCTTGGGTGCGTGCTGCTGTGTGTGTGTGTGTGTGTGTGTGTGTGTGTGTGTGTGTGTGTGTGTGTGTGTGTGTGTGTGTGTGTGTGTGTGTGTGTGTGTGTGTGCGCGTGTGAGTTGGCGTGTCTTTGCATGTGCATGTGTCTGTCTGTCTCGCAGTCATCCCAGTGTCCATGTGTCAGGACTTGTGAGATACCGCGCTCCCAGCTTGGCTTCCCGAGGTAGATGCTGTAAAAGGAAGCTGACTTGTCAAGCTGTCACGTTCTAAACAGCAGTCTTATCTAGGGGCTGGGAGGACCCGCCAAATCTCCCCCCTAACCTCCCTCTCTCCCCTCCCGCGCCTCCTCTTCCAGCCCCGGTCTTCCCCCTCTCTCTTCCTGTCACCCCCTATCCCTCTCTTCTCCCCCTCCTGTCCCCCTCTATCCCTGTCTGTGGATAGAGCGTTCACATACCCCCCCCCACACACACACACACACAAAGGGCTGAAACTCCTCCCCACCTCCTCCCCCTCCCCCTCTCTCTCTCCCCTGGTTGTCTAAGGTTGTGTTGTCAGGGAGCTAATAGCTGAGTGTTCAAAGCCCTGTCAGAGCTGTAATACTTGGATATTTTTTCCCAGGCTTCAAAAGGAGATCAGAAACAATAGGCTCGGCAGTGACTGCAGGGTATAGGCAAAGTCAGCCAAGACTATATTAGTTATCACATCTTCTTTATGGGGCTGGCTGGCAAGGGCTCACAGACTTTTACTGGGAGGAGGTGGGCTGGTTGATGTTTCGGGAAGGAAGCAGACTTGTTAGCGGTTTCTCAGGTAGCTGGTTCGATGCCCCAGGGCATATGTCATTATTTTCTCCCTGTACAGGTTTCTGTCTGAATATCAGAACAGATCAATATTTAGAGCTTTCTGGTTGAATATCAGAACAGATCAATATTTAGAGCTTTCTAGTTGAATATCAGAACATATCAATATTTAGAGCTTTCTGGTTGAATATCAGAACAGATCAATATTTAGAGCTTTCTAGTTGAATATCAGAACAGATCAATATTTAGAGCTTTCTGTCTGAATATCAGAACAGATCAATATTTAGAGCTTTCTGGTTGAATATCAGAACAGATCAATATTTAGAGCTTTCTAGTTGAATATCAGAACAGATCAATATTTAGAGCTTTCTGTCTGAATATCAGAACATATCAATATTTAGAATAATATCAGAACAGATCAATATTTAGAGCTTTCTGTCTGAATATCAGAACAGATCAATATTTAGAGCTTTCTGTCTGAATATCAGAACATATCAATATTTAGAGCTTTCTAGTTGAATATCAGAACAGATCAATATTTAGAGCTTTCTGTCTGAATATCAGAACATATCAATATTTAGAGCTTTCTAGTTGAATATCAGAACAGATCAATATTTAGAGCTTTCTGTCTGAATATCAGAACAGATCAATATTTAGAGCTTTCTAGTTGAATATCAGAACAGATCAATATTTAGAGCTTTCTGGTTGAATATCAGAACAGATCAATATTTAGAGCTTTCAAATATCAGACCAGGTTATTTAGAGCTTTCTATTGTGTTAGATCTAAAATGCTGGTCTGGTCTTTGTGGCTCCACCACAGGGCTCCACCACAGGGCTCCACCACAGGGCTCCACCACAGGGCTCTAACACAGGGCTCTAACACAGGGATCCACCACAGGGCTCCACCACAGGGCTCTAACACAGGGTAACAACACAGGGTAACACCACAGGGCTCTACCACAGGGCTCCACCACAGGGTAACACCACAGGGTAACACCACAGGGCTCTACCACAGGGTTACACCACAGGGCTCCACCACAGGGTAACACCACAGGGTAACACCACAGGGCTCTACCACAGGGTTACACCACAGGGTTACACCACAGGGCTCCACCACAGGGCTCTACCACAGGGCTACACCACAGGGCTCCACCACAGGGCTCTAACACAGGGCTCCACCACAGGGTAACACCACAGGGTAACACCACAGGGTAACACCACAGGGCTCTACCACAGGGTTACACCACAGGGCTCTACCACAGGGTTACGCCACAGGGCTCCACCACAGGGCTCTACCACAGGGTTACACTACCTCTACCACAGGGTTACACCACAGGGCTCTACCACAGGGCTCAACCACAGGGCTCTACCACAGGGTTACACCACAGGGCTCTACCACAGGGTTACACCACAGGGCTCCACCACAGGGCTCTACCACAGGGCTCTACCACAGGGTTACACCACAGGGCTCTACCAAAGGGTTACACCACAGGGCTCTACCACAGGGTTCCACCACAGGGCTCTACCACAGGGCTCTACCACAGGGCTCCACCACAGGGCTCTACCACAGGGTTACACCACAGGGCTCTACCACAGGGTTACACCACAGGGCTCCACCACAGGGCTCTACCACAGGGCTACACCACAGGGCTCCACCACAGGGTTACACCACCGGGCTCTACCACAGGGTTACACCACAGGGCTCTACCAAAGGGTTACACCACAGGGCTCTACCACAGGGTTCCACCACAGGGCTCTACCACAGGGTTACACCACAGGGCTCTACCACAGGGCTCCACCACAGGGCTCCACCACAGGGCTCAACCACAGGGTTACAAATAAAATGTATTTATATAACCATTCGTACATCAGCTGATATCAAATTCAAATTTATTTATATAGCCCTTCTTACATCAGCTGATATCTCAAAGAGCTGTACAGAAACCCAGCCTAAAACCCCAAACAGCAAGCAATGCAGGTGTAGAAGCACGGTGGTTAGGAAAAACTCCCTATAAAGGCCAAAACCTAGGAAGAAACCTAGAGAGGAACCAGGCTATGTGGGGTGGCCAGTCCTCTTCTGGCTGTGCCGGGTAGAGATTATAACAGAACATGGCCAACATGTTCAAATGTTCATAAATGACCAGCATGGTCGAATAATAATAAAGCAGAACAGTTGAAACTGGAGCAGCAGCACAGCCAGGTGGACTGGGGACAGCAAGGAGTCATCATGTCAGGTAGTCCTGGGGCATGGTCCTAGGGCTCAGGTCCTCCGAGAGAGAGAAGGAGAGAATTAGAGAACGCACACTTAGATTTACACAGGACACCGAATTGGACAGGAGAAGTACTCCAGATATAACAAACTGACCCCAGCCCCCAGACACATAAACTACTGCAGCATAAATACTGGAGGCTGAGACAGGAGGGGTCAGGAGACACTGTGGCCCCATCCGAGGACACCCCCAGACAGGGCCAAACAGGAAGGATATAACCCCACCCACTTTGCCAAAGCACAGCCCCCACACCACTAGAGGGATATCCTCAACCACCAACTTACCATCCTGAGACAAAGCTGAGTATAGCCTGCAAAGATCTCCGCCATGGCACAACCCAAGGGGGGGTGCCAACCCAGACAGGATGACCACATCAGTGAATCAACCCACTCAGGTGATGCACCCCTTCCAGGGACGGCATGAGAGAGTGCTCAAAGTGCTCAAAGTATCTCAAAGTGCTGTACAGAAACCCAGCCTAAAACCCCAAACATCAAGCAATGCAGGTGTACACCACAGGCCTCCACCACAGGGTTACACTACAGGGCTACACCACAGGGCTCAACCACAGGGTTACACCACAGGCCTCCACCACAGGGTTACACCACAGAGCTCCACCACAGAGCTCCACCACAGAGCTCCACCACAGAGCTCCCATAGAGCTCCACCAGAGGGTTCCACCACACAGCTACACCACAGAGCTCCACCACAGGGCTCCACCACAGAGCTACACCATAGAACTCCACCAGAGGGCTCCACCACAGAGCTACACCATAGAGCTCCACCAGAGGGCTCCAACACAGAGCTACACCATAGAGCTCAACCACAGGGCTCCACCACAGAGCTCCACCACAGGGCTCCACCACAGACCTACACCATAGAGCTTCACCACAGAGCTACACCACAGAGCTGCACCACAGAGCTCCACCACAGGGCTCCACCACAGGGCTCCACCACAGAGCTACACCATAGAGCTCCACCACAGGGCTCCACCACAGAGCTCCACTACAGTGCTCCACCACAGAGCTCCACCACAGGGCTCCACCACAGAGCTCCACCACATGGCTCCACCACAGAGCTACACCACAGAGCTACACCACAGAGCTACACCACAGAGCTCCACCACAGGGTTACACCACAGTCCTCAGACATTACTGAAGACATTGAGACGGGCGGAGATTAAAATCACATCATTTGTAACAGACTGCATCTTCCATACAGACTTTAGTCCAGAGTCCTATGGCACCCTATTCCCTATATAGTGCACTACTTTAGACCAGAGCCCTATTCCCTATATAGTGCACTACTTTAGACCAGAGCCTTATTCCCTATATAGTGCACTACTTTAGACCAGAGCCCTATTCCCTATATAGTGCACTACTTTAGACTAGAGCCCTATGGAACCCTATTCCCTGTATATAGTGCACTACTTTAGACCAGAGCCCTATGGCACCCTATTCCCTATATAGAGCACTACTTTAGACCAGAGCACCATGGGCCCAGATCAAAAGTAGGTCGCTATCTCATGTTGTAATGTATTTTTGAATGTACAACCATAGCTGAGACTACATCAGAAACAGTGCACTGACTGAATATAGACCGAGTGTGGTGTGTGCTGTGTAGTGTACGAGGCACTCTGAAAAACACTGAACATGAATCCAAGAAGTGTGTCCCAAATGCACTACTTTTGACTAGAGCCCTGTGGACCCTGGGTAAAAGTAGCACACTTGGAAAGAAATAGGGTACTAAACGCGATACAGTCAACATCGAGATATTTCTGGCAGTTCTCCAACTACTGATCCAAGGCCAAAATGAAAATGTTTAAATTACCACGTTTCCTTATTTATTACAGCAGACTTGGGGGCTTTGAGAACAATTCAGATAGCTGTGTTTCTTCAGTCCAGCACGTTGGCCTAACATTTTAGTTCAGTTGTGAAATATTTTGGGCGGGGGGGCTCACATTCTAGAACATTCTAGAACATTCTAGAACCCCGAAGTCATTCTGATATGCGTTGTGCTGCTTTAGAACATGCAATGTAACTGTGTTATAGTGAACCGACACCCTCGATACGATACACCTCGATTCCATGCAGCTCCCCATCTGCCAGCCCACTACTTTTCCCACACTAGTGACCCCATGTGTTGATCCCATCTGCAGACGACATTAGCAGACTTTGTGTTGTGATCCGTGTTTATCTGTGAGTAGAAATAGTATTGTTTAGTGAGCAGTTTGCCAAAAGCAGGTTAAAATTAATAAATCCTCTTTTAAGGGATCGGCGTCCCATCAACAGGACAGTTGTAAATCATGCAGCGCCTTGTGTCACGATCGCAGATTTTAGAGAAACAACAAAGATCGGTACATATAAGCATCTTATATCGCCTGAAAGGTTCAATTCATGTTTGTGACACTCGTCTTCTTCGTCTGAGGAGGAGTAGGAGAGATCGGAACAAATCGCAGAGTGGTAAGGCGTTCATCATATATTTATTAAACCGAGAACACTAAACAAAAATAACAAAGGAGAAACTAAACAGTTCTGAAAGGTGTCAGACACATAACAGAAAATAATCAACCACAACTCAAAGGTGAGAACAGGCTGCCTAAGTATGGTTCTCAATCAGGGACAACGATTGACAGCTGCCTCTGACTGAGAACCATACCAGGCCAAACACGGAAACCCCAAATTATAGAAAAAAGAACATAGACTGCCCACCCCAACTCACGCCCTGACCATACTAAAACAAAGACAAAACAAAGGAACTAACGTCAGAACGTGGCAATGTTAATATAACTGCGCTGTCCAATTTACAGTAGCTATTATATGCCATGCTATTGTATGAGGAGAGCTCCTAACAACAAAACACTTTTTTCACCGCGATAGGGTTTGATAAATTCACCTCTGAAGGTAAAATGTGTACTTACATTCTGAAATCTTGCTCTGATTTATCATCCAAAGGGTCCCAGAGATAACATGAAGTGTCGTTTTGTTAGATAAAAATCATTTTTTCATATCCTAAAAAGGTCCATATAGCATGCACGGTCGATTTTGTATTTCCTCTCGATCAATTTCGCAAAGAAAGGAATCTGTGAAAATCTAACCCTAAAAACGTTGTTTCAACCAATCAAATCACTTTGATATATCAGAGATCCTAGAAGGTAACAAGACTTCACTGTACTATTATAGCTTCATGTTAACATTCTAGTATATCCTATAGGACACCAAATTTGGTCAGAGAGTGAGGCCTTCATGTCACGCCGATGTCACGCCGGGCGGTCTTCACTTGAACGACAAAATAAGCACCAATCGGGGTCAAAAAAGCTAGCTAGATAGCCATTGAGCTGGGCTTTACGGGAGTAGCCGAAAACCCTGTCACGAAAAAATGTAGATACTAACCTTGTTGCGACAGCATGACTTTTCATTGCAGACAAGAATTCTAAGAATGTTCAGAGTTATGAAGTTATGAAAACTGGATGTTTTGAAAATGTTAAACTTATAATATGTCTACTAATACTGGAAAAGCCAAATCAAAGTACAAGTACACAGATTTGACGATATTCTTGCAGAAAAATGTAATATGAATGCAAATGTCTCCTTCACGATTTGACCAAATTTACCTGGGTGACTTCACACTAAATGTCATGTAGTTTGCTCATACTTCAAGTTATCTGTCTGAAACGTTGCACATACACTGCTGCCATCTTGTGGACACCGTCGGAAGTACAACCAGAGTGATGACTGGAACTGGGACCTTTCTGTTGCATTTCAAACATTGTAGTAGAAAAAAAATATATAAAAAATATATATATATATAAATATATATATTTTTTATATATAAAAATATTTAAATATATATATAAATAAATATATATATAAATATTTTTTTTTTCTTTTGTATTTTCTTCTACCAGATCTATTGTATTATATTCTCACACATTCAATTCACATTTCTACAAACTTCAAAGTGTTTCTTTTGATATGGTACCAAGTGAAAATGTGTATCCTTGATTCAGGGCCTGAGCTACAGGCAGTTAGTCTAAAATTACATACTCAAATCTAACATTTTGTTTTTAAAGGGGGGGGTGGCTATCCCTAAGAACCTTATGTATCACCTAGTCATCTCTGCTAACATGATCTGTGTTGCGCTCCACAGTGTTTTTGAATGACCTTTGACACCACACTGTCTTATGCCACATTCCCTAGATAGCGACCTACTTTTGATCTGGGCCCATGGTGCTCTGGTCTAAAGTAGTGCACTATATAGGGAATAGGGTGCCATTTAGCTCTGGTCTAAAGTAGTACACTATATAGGGAATAGGCTGCCATTTGGCTCTGGTCTAAAGTAGTGTACTATATAGGGAATAGGGTGCCGTAGGGCTCTGGTCTAAAGTAGTGCACTATATAGGGAATAGGGTGCCGTAGGGCTCTGGTCTAAAGTGGTGCACGATATAGGGAATAGGCTGCCGTAGGGCTCTGGTCTAAAGTAGTGCACTATATAGGGAATAGGCTGCCATAGGGTTCTGGTGTAAAGTAGTGCACTATATAGGGAATAGGCAGCCATAGGGTTCTGGTCTAAAGTAGTGTACTATATAGGGAATAGGGTGCCGTAGGGCTCTGGTCTAAAGTAGTGCACTATTTACATTTAGGTCATTTGGCAGACGCTCTTATCCAGAGCGACTTACAAATTGGTGAATTCACCTTATGACATATAGGGAATAGGGTGCAGTAGGGCTCTGGTCTAAAGTAGTGCACTATATAGGGAATAGGCTGCCATAGGGTTCTGGTCTAAAGTAGTGTACTATATAGGGAATATGGTGCCGTAGGGCTCTGGTCTAAAGTAGTGTACTATATAGGGAATAGGGTGCCGTAGGGCTCTGGTCTAAAGTAGTGCACTATATAGGGAATAGGCTGCCATAGGGCTCTGGTCTAAAGTAGTGCACTATGTAGGGAATAGGGTGCCATAGGGCTCTGGTCTAAAGTAGTGCACTATGTAGGGAATAGGGTGCCATAGGGCTCTGGTCTATAGTAGTGCACTATATAGGCAATAGGGCCCCATGGGGCTCTGGTCTAAAGTAGTGCACTATATAGGCAATAGGGCCCCATGGGGCTCTGGTCTAAAGTAGTGCACTATATAGGGTGTATGTTGTCATTTGGGACGTAAACCAGAGGGTGTGTACCTATATCCCCCTCGGAGGAAAAAGCACTCATACTATGTAGAAGATGTTTCCTGTTGTCAATATAGTGTGAGTACAAAATGGCCGACCTATTCCCCCCGTCAAAAGTAGTGCTAACGGTCTAATGTCCATTGCTCGTGTTTCTTGACCCAAGCAAGTCTCTTTTTCTTATTGGTGTCCTTGAGTCGTGATTATTTTGCAGTAATTCAACCATGAAGGCCTGATTCACACAGTCTCCTCTGAACAGTTGATGTTGAGATGTGTCTGTTATTTGAACACTGAAGCATTTATTTGGGCTGTAATCTGAGGCTGGTAACTCTAATGAACTTATCCTCTGCAGCAGAGGTAACTCTGGGTCTTCCTTTCCTGTGGCGGTCCTCATGAGAGCCAGTTTCATCATAGCCCTTGATGGTTTTTGTGACTGACCTTGAAGAAACTTTCAAAGTTCTTGAAACTTTCCAGATTGACTGACCTTCATGTCTTAAAGTAATGATGGACTGTCATTTCTCTTTGCTTCTTTGAGCTGTTCTTGACATAATATGGACTTGTTTTTTTACCAAATAGGGCCATCTTCTGTATTCCACCCCTACCTTGTCACAACACAGCTGATTGGCTCAAACGAAATATGAAGAAAAGAATTTCCACAATTTTTTTTAACAAGGCACACATGTTAATTGAAATGCATTCCAGGTGACTACCTCATGAAGACGGTTGAGAGAATGCCAAGAGTTTGCAAAGCTGTCATCAAGACAAAGGGTGGCTACTTTGAAGAATCTCAAATATAAAATATTTTTTGATTTGTTTTAACACTTCTTTGGTTACTGCTTGAGTCCATATGTGTATTTTCATAGTTTTGATGTCTTCACTATTATTCCACAATGTAGAAAATAGTAAAAAAAGAAAAGAAAAACTCTGGATTGAGTAGGTGTGTCCAAATTTTTACTGGCACTGTAGGTCTTGGCAGTAGGACCAATCATTTAATACAATGAAATACATCAGACATATTAGATTGGTCTGGCATTTCTAACAGGAAATGAGCTGATCGTAAGTAATGAATTATAATTGCAATTATGTAAAAATGGTGTTTACAGTTACCTTTATGAAATTCTCCTCAAACAGAGAGAATTACAGACAAAGAGAGAGAGAGAAATATTAAAATAATAGAGAGAGAGAGAGAGAGAGAGAGAGAGAGAGAGAGAGAGAGAGAGACAGAGAGAACAAGCAAGTAGGATGGTTGATGAATGAGTGTGGGTAGGTGTGTGTCTGGCCAGACCTGCTTGTCTCCCAGTGAACCACAACATTCTTCCTGGTTCTGTTACTGAGACTGAGGTGTCAGGGTTTTGGAGGGTTCAGGAATGTTTCTTCAAGATTCTAGAACGTTGTGAAGGTTCCGTCCCACTGCGTCTCTGACACCATGTTTCAGAGCAGAACACAACCATCACTCTCCTTCTCCGCTTGGCTCTGTCAGGAGTCAGAGGACGGCCAAAAACAATGGTGTGCGTGTGTGCGTGTGTGCGTGTGTGCGTGTGTGCGTGTGTGCGTGTGTGTGTGTGTGTGTGTGTGTGTACGGCCGTGATGCCTGCACAGGGCTACAAATGCCAAAATACACACCAGACATCTAACGTGCCCAGTGAGGCCTGCCTGCCTGTTGTCAACACTGAGGCCATTTACCAAGAAAAAGACAAATACATGATGAAAACCACTTTAATTACTTTTTTTCATCTGCTACATTACACTATATACCATTGATGTTACTTTGCACGGGCACACTAAAAAACGGCACCCTATTCCCTATGTAGTGCACTCCGTTTGACCAGTGTACTACATAGGGAATAGGGCTCCATTTTGGACTTCTTATCCAATCGTTTACCTTGAGTGAGGACTATTCCCAAGGGGGCTTAAAACTGTTTATGGAATGACTTTATTCAGCATATACACTTGTCATCCAAATGCAGGACTGAACTTTGAATTGACGTTCGGGACAATGCTAGGCAGGTTTTCCTTTCTTTACATGGGTGTTAACGGTATTACTCCTCATGTATTTCAGCTATACAAGGGTAATGTTGACTGGCCCCTATGGTTGCTATGCTAGGGTAATGTTGACTGGCCCCTATGGTTGCTATGCTAGGGTAATGTTGACTGGCCCCTATGGTTGCTATGCTAGGGTAATGTTGACTGGCCCCTATGGTTGCTATGCTAGGGTAATGTTGACTGGCCCCTATGGTTGCTATGCTAGGGTAATGTTGACTGGGCCCTATGGTTGCTATGCTAGGGTAATGTTGACTGGCCCCTATGGTAGCTATGCTAGGGTAATGTTGACTGGCCCTATGGTTGCTATGCTAGGGTAATGTTGACTGGCCCCTATGGTAGCTATACCAGGGTAATGTTGACTGGCCCCTATGGTTGCTATGCTATGGTAATGTTGACTGGCCCTACGGTTGCTATACCAGGGTAATGTTGACTGGCCCCTATGGTAGCTACACCAGGGTAATGTTGAGGGTAATACCAGGGTAATGTTGACTGGCCCCTATGGTAGCTATGCTAGGGTAATGTTGACTGGCCCCTATGGTAGCTATACCAGGGTAATGTTGACTGGCCCCTATGGTAGATATACCAGGGTAATGTTGACTGGCCCCTATGGTAGCTATACCAGGGTAATGTTGACTGGCCCCTATGGTAGCTATACCAGGGTAATGTTGACTGGCCCCTATGGTTGCTATGCTAGGGTAATGTTGACTGGCCCCTATGGTAGCTATACCGGGGTAATGTTGACTGGCCCCTATGGTTGCTATGCAAGGGTAATGTTGACTGGCCCCTATGGTTGCTATGCTAGGGTAATGTTGACTGGCCCCTATGGTTGCTATGCTAGGGTAATGTTGACTGGCCCCTATGGTAGCTATACCGGGGTAATGTTGACTGGCCCCTATGGTTGCTATGCAAGGGTAATGTTGACTGGCCCCTATGGTTGCTATGCTAGGGTAATGTTGACTGGCCCCTATGGTAGCTATACCAGGGTATGCTATGTTGACTGGCCCCTATGGTAGCTATACCAGGGTAATGTTGACTGGCCCCTATGGTAGCTATACCAGGGTAATGTTGACTGGCCCCTATGGTAGCTACACCAGGGTAATGTTGACTGGTAGCTATACCAGGGTATGGTAGCTATACCAGGGTAATGTTGACTGGCCCCTATGGTAGCTATACCAGGGTAATGTTGACTGGCCCCTATGGTAGCTATACCAGGGTAATGTTGACTGGCCCCTATGGTAGCTATACCAGGGTAATGTTGACTGGCCCCTATGGTAGCTATACCAGGGTAATGTTGACTGGCCCCTATGGTAGCTATATGGTACCAGGGTAATGTTGACTGGCCCCTATGGTAGCTATACCAGGGTAATGTTGACTGGCCCCTATGGTAGCTATTTTGGGGTAATGTTGACTGGCCCAGGGTAATGTTGACTGGCCCCTATGGTAGCTATACCAGGGTAATGTTGACTGGCCCTATGGTAGCTATACCAGGGTAATGTTGACTGGCCCCTATGGTAGCTATACCAGGGTAATGTTGACTGGCCCCTATGGTAGCTATACCAGGGTAATGTTGACTGGCCCCTATGGTAGCTGGCCCCTATGGTAGCTATACCAGGGTAATGTTGACTGGCCCCTATGGTAGCTATACCAGGGTAATGTTGACTGGCCCCTATGGTAGCTATACCAGGGTAATGTTGACTGGCCCCTATGGTAGCTATACCAGGGTAATGTTGACTGGCCCCTATGGTAGCTATTCCAGGGTAATGTTGACTGGCCCCTATGGTAGCTATACCAGGGTAATGTTGACTGGCCCCTATGGTAGCTATTCCAGGGTAATGTTGACTGGCCCCTATGGTAGCTATACCAGGGTAACGTAATGTTGACTGGCCCCTATGGTAGCTATACCAGGGTAATGTTGACTGGCCCCTATGGTAGCTATGGTAGCTAGGGTAATGTTGACTGGCCCCTATGGTAGCTATGTAATGTTGACTGGCCCCTATGGTAGCTATGCTAGGGTAATGTTGACTGGCCCCTATGGTAGCTATACCAGGGTAATGTTGACTGGCCCCTATGGTAGCTATACCAGGGTAATGTTGACTGGCCCCTATGGTAGCTATACCAGGGTAATGTTGACTGGCCCCTATGGTAGCTATGCTAGGGTAATGTTGACTGGCCCTATGGTAGCTATACCAGGGTAATGTTGACTGGCCCCTATGGTAGCTATAGGGTAATGTTGACCATGGGTAATGTTGACTGGCCCCTATGGTAGCTATACCAGGGTAATGTTGACTGGCCCCTATGGTAGCTATGTTGACTGGCCCCTATGGTAGCTATACCAGGGTAATGTTGACTGGCCCCTATGGTAGCTATACCAGGGTAATGTTGACTGGCCCCTATGGTAGCTATACCAGGGTAATGTTGACTGGCCCCTATGGTAGCTATGCAACCATGGTAATGTTAATGACTGGCCCCTATGGTAGCTATACCAGGGTAATGTTGACTGGCCCCTATGGTAGCTATACCAGGGTAATGTTGACTGGCCCCTATGGTAGCTATGCTAGGGTAATGTTGACTGGCCCCTATGGTAGCTATACCAGGGTAATGTTGACTGGCCCTATGCTATGGTAGCTATACCAGGGTAATGTTGACTGGCCCCTATGGTAGCTATACCAGGGTAATGTTGACTGGCCCCTATGGTAGCTATACCAGGGTAATGTTGACTGGCCCCTATGGTAGCTATACCAGGGTAATGTTGACTGGCCCCTATGGTAGCTATACCAGGGTAATGTTGACTGGCCCCTATGGTAGATATACCAGGGTAATGTTGACTGGCCCCTATGGTAGCTATACCAGGGTAATGTTGACTGGCCCCTATGGTAGCTATACCAGGGTAATGTTGACTGGCCCCTATGGTAGATATACCAGGGTAATGTTGACTGGCCCCTATGGTAGCTATACCAGGGTAATGTTGACTGGCCCCTATGGTAGCTATTTTGGGGTAATGTTGACTGGCCACTATGGTAGCTATACCAGGGTAATGTTGACTGGCCCCTATGGTAGCTATACCAGGGTAATGTTGACTGGCCCCTAGGGCTATACCAGGGTAATGTTGACTGGCCCCTATGGTAGCTATACCAGGGTAATGTTGACTGGCCCCTATGGTAGCTATACCAGGGTAATGTTGACTGGCCCCTATGGTAGCTATACCAGGGTAATGTTGACTGGCCCCTATGGTAGCTATTCCGGGGTAATGTTGACTGGCCGCTATGGTAGCTATACCGGGGTAATGTTGACTGGCCCCTATGGTAGCTATACCAGGGTAATGTTGACTGGCCCCTATGGTAGCTATACCAGGGTAATGTTGACTGGCCCCTATGGTAGCTATACC